>NC_059409.1:5573181-5882386 GCF_905220565.1 Melitaea cinxia | reverse complement strand
TAGAAATTAAATTAAATAAATCTAATTGGGATTAGGATGCGTATAGACATCTTTAACTGTGTTTTTTTAATATTAAAGAAATATTTGACAAAAATATTATAAAAATCCTGTTACGAGTAAAAGCCTATACACTGAATTTAAAAAAAAAACAATAAAAATGTACTATGGTTAAAATAATCGCAATAAGATTAAATAAATTGAATAAAATTACTTTTACTTGTACTGGACTTGGTGTTAACAACAATTAAAAACAATTGGTCAGGCATTACTCCGATTACTCAGATTAAAAGGGTAAAGTTTTTGCGACGGCGGGTGAGCTTATTACGGATTTTACTAAATTGAAGCCTGTTGAGTCTAGAAATGTATTCAATTTTTTCCTCGTACTCGAACACTAAATGTTAACCAACTTTAAACACACAACGCATCGCATTATATCTAAGTTCGTTTATCAAAATCTGTGAAAATTATATTGCGTTAAGACTTTCCAGACAAATTATATTGTATGGCAGTTTTTTTTTATCGATAAGTTTTGTAACTAGGTCGTAGGTCGTTATTTTACAATCATTGAAAAGTTACTTCAGTTGTATCAATAGTTGTTCGAATAGTTGAATGTTTCCATTTTGGTAGAAATCGTATGCTATACAGACGATACCACTTTTAGGATCGACAATTATCAGAATATTTAAAAGTCCCGCAAGTAATCATTCTTTTACAACTTAGAGCATATTGACTCGAAAACTTTATAGTAAAGAAAATGAAGGTGATAACTCTATTTGCATGCAAACGAAAAAAAAAACCGACTTAGTAATACGACGTAGGTCGACGAAAAAATAGTCATGTAAATACGCATTATTAGACATAACTCAAAAAGTACATGTACATAAGCACCATTTTCGATTAAAAAAGTCATCGAAATCGTTTTATCTAGTAAAAAGTTCTGAGGTAACACAGATAAAAAATTACAACAACATTTTTAGCCTTGTACCTTTAAATGTGTTATTCTAATGATTGAAAAGAAAAACTTTATTAACCCTAAGTGTCATCCATTACAAATTTACAAAAATGTGTTTGAATTTAAGATAATAAAAAGTATATGTATATTATATATTGTATGATGAAAATTTGAACGATATATGGATGAGTGTGAACTAATTTTTTGGAGATGGTTTGAATTAAACTGTGCGTGTCTGAGGTGCGTGTCTAGTATTACTTATTATTTTTCGATAAATAGATTTATCTTTTAGGAAAATATTATAATAAATTGTTTAACGTTTAAAATATTAATATTAAATCTACTTAACGTTTGAATGATCAATGCTCGAACGATATTCCAATGAAAGTTTGATCGCCGCCCTACTTTAAACGAAATACTTATTACTTCTGCCTTTATATGTGTGAACTGGGTTGTGGAACTAAACTAGTTCCATTTATAATACCGATTTCGTCTATATTGACATGTTTAACGGTCAATTTTCGACACTTTATAGGGATCAAAAGGGAATACCTTTTCAAACAATTTATAACAGTACAAGACATTTGAACGAAGCTTAGAATTAATTTACTAACCTTGAAGACTTTATGGGGAATTCGTTTTAAGTAGTTCGATGAATCAGAATGATTGATTATACAGTACTAAATACATAGTAAGCGTAGTATGTACAGGGATATATGCTGTCAGCAGACATCCGGTTAAGATAATAAAATATTGCTATTTTAGATTATCCAATTTATATATAAGCCTTCTAATGTCCCTAGGTGGTCTTGTTAAGTCGTAAAAATGAGAAGCATTAGTTTGATGTGATAGGTTGTATAAAGTAACGGGGATCTGAAAATAGCATAACGTCCTGTGGGGTAAGATAAAAGGGATTTCATATTAGTTTTTTTTAAACTAGTGACCCCTCCCCACTTTGCACGGTTGCAAAAACAATCAGTGTTCTTCTACTATATTATGCTTGTATTATACATATAAACCCTAATCTGGAATCACTCTATTTACTAAAAAAACCACATCAAAACCCGTTGCGTAGTTTTAAAGGTCTAAGCATACAGACAGCGAGTAGCGACTTTATTTTATAGTATGTAATGATGATGATAATATAATGTTACAAAAAGTACATAAAATATAATTAGGGGTATGACAGTATATAGCTCGTATACCTACCTACCTGAGACACCATTTACGTGGCTGAATCGAATTATCAAAAAAAAAAAAGTTTACCAAAACTAACATCGCCTGGTAGTTTAAAATATTTCTCTATCATCTGCGTCAAGTGTTAGTATTCGTGTGCCTCACAGAGATTGAAGAACGATGGTCGATAGGAAATCAAGCCGATGGAATTGTAATGAAATAGGAAAAAAAATAACATTAAAATAATTAAGCAAGTATATGAGTAAAAACATTAATGCTACTACTTTAACACTCAGAATCAACGGATTAAAGCAGACAGTGGTAGATAAATATCGGTCGATCTTTAGAAATGAAGTTACGTTAGTTTACGCTGCTTTTTAGGTAAGGAACACCTAGCGCCGAATGGACGGTAGAGCCGAACGAATACGAAATCTATGACACAAAAAAAAAACGAACAAAAAAGGTCATTTGCAGGGAAAAAGAAAGAGGCACTACTACTTAATCCGCGGCAACAGTTAGTCCCTCTCGTACAGGGCGTGAGAGTAGATGAATTTATTTTGCTAGGGAACGGTATGTCACGTGTATTCTAAAAAATAATGATTGATGGAAGATACGTGCGCTGTTGTTTACGTGTGATTCCTAATACCATTTAAATTTTGTTTGATATTTTTTACATTTAATTCTTAAAACTTGTATTATATTAAATATTTAAGGTTACTTCTACTTCAGTTATGTTCTATGAGTCCCTAGTACCGAACATTGTATTTTCCCATATGGACGAACAAATATCTTTCCAATTTTATGTAATATTAAACAGTGTTAAAGGCTGTATTTATAATTTCAGGTAAACTTATAAATAACGGAGAGGAAGAATAAAAGTACCAGCAGAAACAATTTTAATACAGTAATACAAAATACATTGAAACGCAAGTCTGAGGAAACCCAAATTCTAACATCTTCTCGGGATTAGGAGTAGGGTCGGCAACGCGCTTGCGAAGCTTCTGATGTTGTAGGAGTCTGTAAGCTACGGTAATCATTTAACTTCAGGTGAGCCGTATACTTGTTTGCTGACCTATTTATATAAATAAAGAAAAAAAAAGCTTATGGAAATCAAAGAAAACGATAAGGAGAAAAGAAGTTATATCGCGGTACATTTAAGAAGACAGATAAAGAAAACAAGATATTACAGGAAAACCGTCAAAAGCGTATCAAATATGCGCCAGCAACTTTAGAGACACATTGCTTTGTTTGCTTAGAAAGTCATGACGAGGACTGGATTCAGTGCAATTCATGTAAAGAATAGGCTCACGAGGCATGGGATAATATTCCAGAGTATTGAGACTTCTATATAATTATGAAACATGTCACCTTTATTAGCTGCATTTGGTTATATGTACCATTTTATGACTTTGTTCGGTACTAGGTGCAACATAATGGTAAGCCAAAAATTAATGTCAATGCTAACTTTTTGTTTTCTCTTAGGATTTGTATTATGTTTATTCTTTGTTGATTTATACAAATGTCTATGATTGCTATGTCGTCAAGCTTATAACGTCAAATAAACGCTTATAAACTCCTTAGTTTTTTTTAAAATGCGTCTTCAGCTTAGGTGTTCTGTGGGACTTCCCCGTTCATAAAAGGACCACCGTTAAAGTTTAAATGTATAATAAAAATGCGTAACAAAAGATTTAGAACATATAATAGTGACTCTGTTTTATTATAGATCATACAATAAGCAACTTGGTATGATAGACCCAAAAAGCCAAAATTTTTCCCCACGATTACAAATCTATCGTTCTATTTTCTTTACTCCTATCAATTGTATTAATCGCTGGCTTTTCGTTGTTCTCCGTAGAGGAATTCCATTGTTCAACTCCAATGGTTTTCATCGGTTCCCGATTAAAAAGGGACATATAACCAAAAAGGGGTTTAACCTCAAGAGTATAATAAAGGTGTAGTGTAAAAATATTCGACGAAATCGCCTTAGTATCGAGATCGCTTGAGATACTTAAAACATAATCCAACATACCTTATTCTTGATCATTTAGAGAGGAATTATTGTATTGTAAACAGATGTTGTAATACAACAATTATCATTATTGGATGAAATTGAGATGAATTCTTTATCAAAGTTATTGAATCTAGTTACAAATCATAAAAAAACAGATTTTAAGTTGTAAATTACTATATTTTTCAAAATAAAAGAAAATTATGAGAAATATAACAAAAAGAAGGAAATTTTATTATATTTTTTATCCATAGTGTCTGTAACGTTCCCGGAATATTGGTTATTTAAAAATAATAATTACGCTAAGAGACCAGTTAAAATTAATGTATGGATTTTAAAAATTCTAATACAACATATTATAATATATATATAATATAATGTTTAATAAATTTAATGTATTAAATTTAAATTTTAAACACGAATATACCTAAATGAAAACATAGACATGAAAATTGCGTCATTCAAGATTAAAGATTAAAATTAATTATAAATTTACGTTAAAGTACAAAGCGAACAGAGGAATGTCAAACGAATTTCGTAAATCCTACTTAGGCTTTTCTGGGTCATCCACCTATGTTGGTAAATAGGAGATATTTAATAACTTATCAAATGGTAAGAAAACTGAATAGCGGGTTTCTCTGGAAATAATTTTATCGCCGCAAACTTAGATTGTTAGACAGTTAATGCCCCAGTTGAGCGAATTCAATATTAAACCAAATTTACATAAATGACAGCGATTTATTACTTATTACATATTTAATTAATTATATAACACATTTATTATATTAAAAATGTTATGGATTAGTCATTTACGAAATTCAAATTTGACTGAAACCTATGATTAGCCTGAGTTCAATTATCGAGGGAGAAGGTTAGTTAGTTAGGACGGGAAATTAGACACATACATAGCTTCAATTTATTTGTTTTAAATTAGTTTATGAACTAATGTACCTTTGCACACTGTTTTTTATTTGTAATATTTTATTGTGTTGATTGTTGTTGTGTACAATAAAGAGTATTGTAATGTATTATGAAATACTTTACTTTGGTACCTACATATATAAGCTTTCAAAGACCGTCGAAGCTGATAAAGTCAACAATTTATGAGTGAGCAGGCTCAAGTTAAAATTATTAAGGTGGTTAAATCTATTTATTTATTTAGGATCACCAGTTTTAATACAAATTACGCAATAAAATTCTACTAAAAATATTATCTACAATGCAACTAAGTTAAAAAGAAGTGTCACATTTAAGCATTATATAAAAAATTAACACATTTAAAGTCTATGAAAAGTAACAGTTAACAAGTATAGGTAGGTACATAAAAAGTGTCGACCTTAAACACAATTCGTCCATGATTCGCATAATTCCCGTTTGAGCTTGGTAAAAGAGTCAGCAAAGACGTCGAGTACCACTGAGTTTGCTCCCAGAGTTGTTTTGGGAAAGGGTGGGCACAGCGGAATACTTGGAGTTCGAGGATAAATTCTCGGCACACGGAATTGGAACTTCGAAGGTATATATATATATAACATATACAAACAGCTACAATCTTGAAATTTGGCAGGTAGGTTTCTTATAGGGTGTAGACATCTGCTAAGAACGGATTTTACGAAAACCGACTCTTAAGGGGAAAAACGGGGGTTGGAAGCTTGTATGAAAGTCCTATGTTTTTGAAGTAAGAGACTTGAAATTTAAAACGTATGCTCTATAGATGGTAAGAAGGTGTCCAAATAGTGTGTCTTTAGAAATCAACTCCCTTTTGGGGTTAAAACGGGGGATGGTAGGTTGACTCACTCATCACGAAATCTCCGAAACTATAATAGCTACAAATTTGAAATTTGGCAAGTAGGTTCTTTATAGAACGTAGACATAAGCTAAGAACGCATTTTACGAAACTCGACTGCTAAGGGGGTAAAACGGGAGTTGGAAATTTGTATGAAAGTCCTATGTTTTTTAAAGTAGGAGACTTGAAATTCACAATATATGCTCAATAGATGGTGAGGAGGTGTCCAAATAATGCATCATAATCTATATATATAAAAGAGAAAGGTCACTAACTCACTCATCACGAGAACTTAAAAACCGCTAGATGTCCATACATCCAGGATGGACAAAGATGAAAATTGGCAGGGAGGTAGATCATAGTTAGTGTACGTCCGCTAAGAACGGATTCGGTCGGTTTAAAGGAAAGCACGGTGGGGAGACCCACAAGAACTGCACAAACACCCAGACCACGGCAAACACCTGTGTGGCCAATACAAATGTTTGTCATGTGCGAGGATCGAACCCGCATCCGCCAGCGCAACTGGTACAATCCATGGCTGTAACCGTTGCACCAACGTGGCTTTTATAAATTAATATAAATTAATATTAGTGCTACATAGCTTTTGATTTGAGGAATCAAAAAGATAATAAATAAATTATAGAGGTTAAAAAGGTAAACACTTAAAAAGTTTAAAATGTCAACATTATTTAAAGTCTTAGCGGTTCTAGACTTTATTATTTTTAATGCGTTTTTACTTGACGCTTTTTTCGTCGATCTACGTTGTATTATACCGCATAAATTTCTACTGGATGTACCGATTTGAATAATTTTTTTTTGTTAGAAAGGGGATATCCCTAGTTTACCATGATAAGGAAACCAGGATCTGATGATGGAATCTCAGAGAAATCGAGGGAAACTCTCGAAAATCCGCAATAACTTATTACTGAGTGTATCGATTTTGATAATTTTTAATTTAATCGAAAGCTGGTGTTTATCATGTGGTCACATATAAATTTTATCAAGATCTGATAACTACTTTTTGAGTAATCTTTGATAACGCGTAGTTACTTGACTATTTTTTCGTCGATCTACGATTGAAGTCGGTTTTTTTTCGTTTGCGAGCAAACACAATTATTCCAATAAGAACAACTGACGATCACGCATGGAATTATTCATACAACCAGTATTAATAAATAATTTTAAGCATATATATAATTATTTATTTTAATTCAATACAGTTATAATGTTATTTAATTTTTTATAGTACTTTGTAATTATTTTACGAAACTATAAGAGTCTTTCCTGCAATGCGATTTTTTATCTGTTAAAAAACGAACCTATTATGCATCTGTATGTACTCTTACAATACATCGAATCATGAATCACGATTCAGCCTGAAAAATCTGACTGCTGTGCATTAGCCTCTTTCTCCACGTAGGAGAACGATTGTAGCTTAATACGCTGCCTCACTACGGTTGTCGGATATATTCCCTACTATGAGTATCGATCATAATAACAACTGGTACCGACATCTTAACGCGCTCTATGAGGCATGGTTTGGTGACCCACAAGAACAGACATTCAAACCGGAAAGAAATATTTGTACTAATAAAAAATATACATTCCGAGCGGGAATCGAACCCCAAACCGCCTCGTTTTAAGAGAGTTTCAACCACAAACGTAAAGATATATAAATATATGTATAGATATTTTCTAATGTTAGGTATTATGATAAATGGTCAAAAGACTCAATTTATTAAACATAGCATTGGTACTGATTTTATTCTAAAGTTGGTTCCAAGTTAATGTTTTCAAACAAGTTCTCGCTCGCACTTCCAACAGCGTTATATTTATATCGTAGAAGTAAATTGAACCTTTTAAGGCTTGAATCAAATGCATTGGGCTAAAATTTTATAGTGGGAAAATGTATGTTGTATATGTTTAATTACTTTCCAGTCGTAGGATATAAGTAAAATATTCATAGTTTTATCGTATTTATGTGTGCACGGAATGAAAACGAAAATTTAATCTTCAAAATAGGTTAATAGTTCCTTGTTAAGACTCTCGCTAAAATATGTTTAAATCTTTGACTACAAAAGTCGTACAATTTTGTGTATACTATTTAAAAATCATAAAAAGCTTAATTAAGAAATTTACTCCCTCAAAATATCCCTTTGCAGTGTAAACTTTTTTTACTGTATACTTACTACATTTAGGAACACATTACCGCCATAAAGATGGGTAATGTGAGCTTAACTTACTTAACTTTACCAATAGTTATTTATAGCGATAAAGACTACATATATAGAGGTACAGTACTTTTCAATATTTACAATAATATGTTAATCACTTGTTATGTGGTAACACTATTCGAGTTAGGGACAGTAAAATTGTACTTTGTTGCCAATGTTTAGCCTATAAAAAGTTTATTGTTTCAGCATAAAATGCAAATAGTGTGTCAGTGGCTGCTAAACTAACAATCTTATTTTATCGTTAGACATTAAGTAACTAACAAAATTTGTATTTACTAGCAAATTGCAGATGAAATAAAATATAACTATGATTATTAATCCACAGAGAAAGTAAAAAATAAGAGATCAAATACCATATCTGTTAAAATATATTGTAAGTGGTAAATTTGGGCATTACATTGAGTATGTTATCTATAATAATAAATGAAGAGACGGCTTTTTTGTTCGGTTATACTGCGAAAAGTACAAAACTGATCGGAATAATACAAATATCATAAGATGCAGCGTATATTGGAAAAGGTTTTAGTATTTTTTTTTATATCACTAGGTCGGCAAACAAGCGTACGGCTCACCTGATGGTAAAAGATTACCGTAGCTTATAGACGCCTACAATACCAGAAGCATCGAAAGCGTGTTACGGACCCAATCCCCAATCGAATCGTAAGGTCGAGGTACTATGACTACCCCAGTCGGGCTGCTCCATATTTTGAGCAGGAAATTCCTGCTTTGCCCTACCTCAGTTAGATTATTATTAGTATATAATATATTGGTAATTATTTATCGTGTAAAAAAATATGGACGGACAGAGGTCGCTAGTGTATTCATATAACTCGAGTTTACTATAATAATAAATCATCTCATACTCATCTTATGCACCAATAACAATAAAGCCAGACACTTTAATGGCGAATATTGTGTTCAATTGCCCGCTTTATTAAGCTCTCGTATGTACACGTTAACCATCACGCATAAGTAGTAGAGTGCACTGCAAACAATAGACTACGACAATAAGTCAGCGCTTCCATTCATTTATCTGTGATTGCAGTGTTATTATCTAGCTTTTATAGCGGAAGTTTATAGATTGAAATATGTTGCATTTTATTTTTATTTGCAACACAATTTAACATGAATCGAAGTTAATTTGTTTTCAATAATTTCTCTCTATTAATTTATAGTTTATTTGTGCATTCCTTGTGGGTCTCCCCACCGTGCCTCGGAGAGCACGTTAAGTTGTCCATCCCGGTTGTTATCACGTACATCTAATAGCGATAGACTCATAGTAAGGAACTTATCCGCAAACTAATTAATTCTGACTTAGCTCTGATCCTTCTGCTACTCGTGCATGGAGAAAGAGGCCTATGCCTAGCAGTGAGATATTACAGGCTGAAGTGATGAAGCGAATTTCTCTCTAAATAATTCTGTAAACATTTTTTCATGTATAAATAATATAAATGTCATATTTTTGTTAAGAAGTACAAAATATCCTTCTATGTTGGTATACAAACTTTACAAAGCAATCGTATTTAATAGAATTAATATTAAAAACTATTTTTATATCAGATTTTTTTTTTTTGTATATACTTATATAAATTCTTTTTACTCACATTTTAAAAGAAAGGTTGTAAACTCCCACGATTTTATTTGAATTCTCAATGAAGACGTCATATACGTATAATATAGCGGCAATGTACATAATATTAACGAGCAATCTATTATTTCAAGCATACCCAATTTTATTTTTAATTTGTACTTCGAGATATCAATTTATTACATAGAAAGAAATCTTATCGCGCGCTTCTAAAACTTTTACGCTTTATAAATTTTAGTAAGACTTTGGAACTTTGAATGAAACAGCTGAAGACATTTCACGCTGCTTTACGTAAATATCGCACTTCATTTTATTCACGGCTTTTGTCGTATGAACTTTGCGAGTAAAATTTAGTCAACGCAAAGACGAAGATAAGGATTTATATAGACCAAAGATTTTTGACATTGATATCTTGTGCATATATGTGACAATGAAACATAGATTGGTAAAGCGAATAAACTACTTTGCATATTTATACAAACTGTGAAATTTCACACAAAATCGGGATTTACGACGGAAAAGTCGTGAAAAAACCAAAGTCTATCAAATACGATAATTTTTGCAAGCAAATCTACATACACCTACACTGATATTATAAAGCTGAAAAGTTTGTTAGTTAAACGAACTAATCCCAGGAACTACTGGTTCGAATTGAAAAATTATTTTTGTATCATTTATAAATAACTAGCTGACCCCGCTAACGTTGTTTTGCCATATATGTTATCCCCCCCCCCTTATAAATTAGGGGGATGAAAAATAGATGTTGTTCGATTCTCAGACCTACTACTAGACTACTAGTTTCGGAGGAGCTTAACTACAAACACCGCGACACGAGATTTTTATTTTTATTTTTTTTATTCTTTTTTTTTAATTCTAAAAAAAATTGGAGGTTTTGTCACACAGTGACCACGTCACCTCCATCGTTCTTAACTAAATCAACACCGTCTCTTTAAATATATTAGGACTAATTTATACACACTTCTAGCTTCTTCAGAAGTTGGAGAAGCCAAGATACTGTTGAATACCCCCACATTATTTAAATTATATTCTGGGTACTGCATAAAAAACAAACTTCTTTCAGTTTCGATTCGCACACATTCCATTAAAACATGATATGTATCCTCTACTCGGTCACATTCTGTGCACAATGGCGAATCAAATTTCTTCATTAGGAAGCCAATTCTATTTAATGGAATGTGTCCGGATCGAAGCCTATGTGCTGTGATGACTTCTTGTCTACTCAAACCTGTATCGACAAACCAGGGACCCCGCGATAAAGCTGGTTGAATAGTCTTGTACCATATTCCTTTGCTTAAGGCTCTTTCGTCAAAATGTTCTTTCCACTCCTTCCAACACATATCTTTTAACGAGCCCAGTACTTCCGAATAGTATGGTACATAGTGTAATTCTATTCCCTCTACTATTGCATTTCGAGCTAAGTTGTCTACTTTTTTATTCCCTGGAATGCCGACATGTGAAGGTATCCATTGCAGTATCACTTTTCTATTTTGTGCAATCATTTCATATATAGACCGCATTATAGAGTATGCTATCGGAAATCCTCGAACGGTCGAGGCGCAGCTAGCCACGTGCTGTAGTGCACTTTTCGAGTCCGACAAAATGACTATATCCTGACCCGGAGTATCAGCAACATAAGACAAAGCTTCTGCTATGGCAATTAATTCCGCACGCATTACTGAGATATTTGACGTAATTTTGAAGCAAGCCTGACTGTTATTCTGAACATCATAAAAAGCTGCACCTACACCCGATCGATCTTTGGAATCGTCTGTAAATTTTTTATAAAATTGACTATAGCGATCTTGTATGAAATGATTACACATATTAGCTAATAAACTATTGCTATAATTATATTTAGTTACAACAATACCATCAATGTTTGGTTGAATAGCTGGCCCAAGATCCAGATTACTAACCCAGGTCTGAAGAGAAAACATTTCTAATTTATCACTTCTATAAACCTGTTTATTTTTTAAAACTTGATGTCATTGCAGGAGCTATGGTTTCTTTTTATGTCTCCAATAACTATTGTTGATTCGATTTTCTAAACTATTAAATAAATAACATACATCTTTACTTCTTAACGATTTACATTTTAATAAATACTTTCCTGCCAAATATTTTCTACAAACACTTAGAGGAGGTAAGTTTAATTCGCATTCCATAACATGAATAGCTGTAGTTCTAATAAAACCACCTATTATTCGCATACATTGGTTCTGTATTACATCAAGTTTGTTTAAAAGAGTCTTACTACACGAATCATAAAAAAAAAACTACCATAGTCTAACCTACTTCTAATAATAGCTATGTATAAACGGAGTAAGTGTGATGGGTGTATACCCCACCCCGATCCCACTAAAACCTTGAAGATGTTTAAAAACTTTGCGACATTTTCTATAATTTCTTTAATGTGTTTTGACCATTTCAACGACTTATCCAACCACATTTCTAAATATCTAACACTGTCCACCAACTGCCAATCCTGATTTCCTAAAGTAAGGTATACAGATTCCCGTCTCCATCCTCTTTTAAAAATGCACACTTTACTTTTAGATGGAGATATTTCTAAACCCAGATTTGAAAGTAACTGTGATAAAACGTTTAATGCTATTTGTAATTTATGACTACACACCTCTGCATTTATACCGGTCGTATATAGGACAAAATCGTCTGCATATTGGGACATATACACGTTTTTAATATATCTAGAAACATGCAATGTAGCCAAATTAAAAAGGAGTGGTGAAATAGGATCACCTTGCGCCAAACCACGGCCTGTATAACGACACATGATACCATCATTTAGTTGTATAGTAAGCCGTCTTTCTATAAGGAAATTCCACAAATATGTGCATATTTTAATTCCTACTCCTAGATCATTTATTATTTTAAGTAGTGATGTAATAACAATATTATTATACGCATTATCTATGTTCAGGAAACATCCTACTGTGCATTTTTTGTCAGAAAATCCAATCTGTATATTAGTAACCAATGAAGAAAGATTATCGTAAGTCGAATGTGCTTTTCTAAAACCCGTAGTATTCTTTGGGAGAAGATCTTTTTGTTCACAAAACCATTCCAATCGTTTGTTAATAATACTGTGAAAAAGTTTACAAATACAAGACATCATTGAAATAGGGCGCAAAGAAGATATAGAACTGACCTCTCGGCCTGGTTTGGGAATTGCTACGACCGTTATGTCCCTCCACTGGTTGGGAATAAACCCAGCTGTAAAAAAATTATTAAACAATGTCAACAATATTTCTTTTCCACTACATGGTAAATGTCTTAGCATACAATACGGAATGGCATCCATAACCAGGGGAGGTATTTTTAGCATGTTTTAGGCACTGTCTTAACTCTGACATGGTAATTGGTTCATTTAAAACTGTATCATTGTTCATAAATGACGGTAGTTTCGGAGAAACATAATCAGGCGTAAGATTTAATAATAATTCACTAACCAGCTGTTTAGGTACTTGGCTTTTTGGTCCTTTAAATCCTTTGATCCATTTCATTTTGCGCCACATATCGCCCGATGAAACTGTGTGGTCTACCGAAGACCAATATTTTTGCCTATCCATAAAAATAGCCTTTCGTATACGGTTTTGCGCCACACTAATTTTTGTTTTTAATACATCTAAATTAGCTGAAATATGATTTCTTCGTAAATTTGATAATGCAAGTCGACGTTCTACTACTATTTTTGATAAATCTGATGACCAATATGATTTAGGAACAAAATTACTGCATGGGTTTTCATTTATTTTAATGTATGGAATGTGGATATCGGCCGCTAAGTTCAAATTATCAATAAACGAATCGTAATTTTATATATTAGATGATACATAAGATCCATACAAATATTATATGAATTCATATGAACCTTATTTTACGTTTCTTTTCTTTGATGTCGGAAAACGAACGTGTAAGATAAATAAACTACAAGTTACTGTTTAACCGACTTTCAAAAGAGAAGGAGGTTTTCAATTCGATTGTATTCTTTTACACCTATGAATGTATGTTACCTTAGAATTTTTGACTGGGTGGACTAATTTCGATCATTTTCTAAACCGAACTAAAGTAATTAACGAAGCTGTTACACATCCGATAGATACCAAATTATATTGTTATTGACACGAATCTACTTAACTTTTTATTTATTTATTTATTTAACAATTTATGTACACTAGGATAGCAAAAGGAAATAGCTCTTATAAACAATGCTGGTACAAAGGCACTACTTATCCCATGATGGAATCTCTTCCAGTAGTCCTGCTACAGGAAACTTATAAAACAGTCGCAAAATTAGTGTGTACAATCTAAACATATAGATTATAAAAATATAATATAAATACATAATTATACAATATATAAATGCTTTGTGTGAGGGATATCTATAACTTATATATAGTAATCGGAACTCATATGCCTTAGTTAAAATTATAATATTATATTTTGACAAACAAGTTGGCGCAGTTTGTTGTAATCCTGCTAACTGCTTCAGGGGTTGTGACTTATGAATTCGATATCCAGCCTGAATCAGGTTGTAATGTTATTGTGTCGATATGGTAGCCGATTATAAACTTAACTCAGACAAAAAATTGAACCGTTTTAGGTATGTTTGTTGATTTAAAGTGTATAAAAAAACCATTCGCTTTATAGCAATCAAATCGTTTACATAATTCAATATATGTAAATAAAGTCACATTCTCAGACGAAGTACCTAAACGAATCTCTCTTTCACATTATTTAGTTTTTTGTAAACCTTTGTTTTTTGGTCGACAAACTTACACGCTTCAAATTGATTTCGTTCAGACATGTATCAGCCGAATAAACCATGAGGTGGCGAATGTCAAATCGATAGTCGAACCTCGGCACCTGTCACGCGGGATAAATGTTTGCCTATTATTAAAGACCAGCCAGATCAGTGCACGCTCAGTGCATATAAATAAGTTAGTAAGTAAATACACCTCGGAGGAAAATTTCAAACAAAATCTTTTCATATAACTTTACGAATTTACTGCGAATCAGAAAATGAAATATGTACGTGAAGTTTTAACACGACACTGTCTACTAGAAATAAAATTCAAGTTTATTCAACTGAAGCGATAATTTGAAGATATTCCAGATCTGTTTAAGTGTTATAGTTATATTTAACTAGCGCTGTCATAAAAACGTCGGCAAATATAAGACTACTTCATGATAATTATTGAACTTAATATGCGCCTCGTGTTTATAATTTTACGACTATACCAAAGTTATAAAACTTGATCGTTCAATACAAGCTCGCCTGAACGTGCTCGAAACGTCATGATACGTTTGGATATTAAATTGTACTCAGCACTCATTTTATTTATATATATTTTTATTGTAAACGCGGCGTGGGATCGTCTGTTACTCTCTATATACATTATACAAACTTTTATTTATTGTACTCTCAGTTTATCGGGTTCTAAGATAAATAAAAAGCCACGTGTTTGAAAAACAGTAATAGGCTACCAAATTTCTTAGTTATTTTCAGTGCTTTATTATCAATTAACTGCTTTTAATACCATCCTATAAAAATTGTGGGAGATGTATAAAATCACTTATGGCTCGTTTGAAAATGTAGTGTGTTTTTATAATAACTTTATTTACTGCTGTAACCCTTTTCTACTAAAAATAAATCAACAACAAATAGAAGCCATAATATTTATTTATACTAAACTAACTTACTGTTGTAATCGTTAGTATTTTGGTTTAATATTTATATTATGTTTTTAACCGACTTCAAAAAAAGGAGGAGGTTACTCAATTCGACCGTGTATATATATTTTTTTTTATGTATGTTCGGAGATAACTTCTTCGTTTATGAACCGATTTTGATAATTCTTTTTTTATTAGAAAGGAGATATCCATAGTTTGGTACCATGATAAGGAAACCAGGATCTGATGATGGGATCCCAGAGAAATCGAGGGAAACTTTCAAAAATCATAAGGGTGACTAGTAAATTTAATCATGTTTTCATTAAGTACTATAAAGCACTACTATTTAATAAAGTTCTGGAGTCGAGCTGATGATGGAGAAGAAAGATAGTCGAGGGAACTCTTCAACAATTTATAACAATTACCTGCTTTTTGAACTTAATTCGTTTCTATTGATGAGAAAATTGCACCTGTATGAGTTATAAGTGCCATTACAGTCTGATGATGGAGACAAAAGATAGTCGAGGGAACTCTTTAACGATTTATAGCAATTACCAGCTGTTTGAACTTAATTCGTTTCTATTGATGAGAACTTTGCATATGTATGAGTTATAAGTGCCATTTCAGTCTGATGATGGAGACGAAAGATAGTCAAGGGAACTCTTCAACGACTTATAGCAATTACCTGCTGTTTGAACTTAATTCGTTTCTATTGATGAGAACTTTGCACCTATATGAGTTACAAGGGCCATTACAGTCTGATCGAAAGATAGTCGAGGGAACTTTTCAACGATTTATAGCAATTACCAGCTGTGTGATCATCTCTGTCGCAGGACCAGGTTTGATGATGGCGCCCATAAACACTCGAGGAAATTTCTCAACAATTTACAGCAGTTATACCTTTTTCTGTTTGATGACCGCTTTGATATAATGGTGCATGTACCGTGTCGGCGGCGCCTAAATACCGACGGTCGCGGGTTCTATTCCCGCTCGGAGTGGATATTTATGTTTATACAAATATTTATTTTCGGTCTAGTTGTTAATCCTTGGGGTTCTCCCAACCTAGCCTCAGAGAACACGCTAGGCTATCAGTCCCGGTTGTTATTACGTACACCTGATAGCGAACTTTACTCATAGCATGTCGACGCGTTAGCGCAGCGGTCACAGCACCGGCTGTTGCGCTGGCGTTAGTGGGTTCAATCTCCGCGCACGACAGACATTTGTATTGGCCATATAGATGTTTGTCATTGTCTGGGTGTTTGCGCTTGTGTATGTTTCCGGACCCCCGACACAAGAGAAAAAGCATCCTTGTTAGGTCTACCCATCACTAAAAATTGTAAAATAAAATAATTTTTAACAAAAAAAAACCGACTTCAAACAGGAAACTAAAAAGTGAAAAATAAATTTACTAAGTACAAAGTAATTCGTATTTTGATTTAGTTAATCAGAAATGATTAAATAAATATTTTATAATTTGAAGTTGGTGCCAAGTAAATACTACAACAACCTGACTACAATAACAAATACAAACAACACACACACAACAAACAAGTACAAAAAATATTATTAGATATGTCAAAACAATAACAGAATAATAACAGTATTCAACCTTATAGTCAACGAAACAAATTATGAAAGAAAACTGAATACAACTTACGAGTAGATACTAGAGTAGTTATTGTCTTACTTTGAATTTTTTAGAATTGTTTTTTTTAGAATTGTAGTATGTATAACCACTTTTTGTACAAGATTTTTAAAAATATTTTGGTAATTTTCATTTGGTATTTACCATAGTAGGGAATATATCCCCCAACCCGCATTGGAGCAGCGTGGTGGATTAAGCTCTGATCCTTCTCCTACATGGGGAAAGAGGCCTATGCCCAGTAGTGGGATATTGCAGGCTGAAGCGAATTACCATTTAGATGTGACACAAGAGCTACTTAATAAATTAGAGCGTCTACAATATCTTCCGACATACTTTATCGGTTAACGCAAATATGACCACATTTCCCAATTTCGTACTCAACTTAAGTGGCTCCCATTCCAACTTTGCCATGATATGCACATCCTTTCATTTCTTTATAACATACTCCATGACCAAAATTCTCCCTCCTAGTTTCGTTTCCTTTTCCATCTTCTTCCTATCCCAACACGTTCTAGGAGGTTTTGCATCACATCGATGCTTGAAGTCCCCAGACGTAACACCAACTTCCTACTCAATTCCTTTACTATACGTGCTGCAATATATGTATTTTATATTATTCATTTTGAATAATATATTACACAATTTATGTATTACAGAATAATTTTATAGCTAATTATTAATTTTAAAATAAAATTTTACACCTTACTTTCATTAAAAAGTAACTGGAACTTCAACTAGAGTCGCCGTCGACGTGCGCGTTTGCCATTTGTTTAATTTTGAAGTAAAATAAGGTATGATAGTCATTCTTAGATGAACCGTATAGCATAAGGCTTTGGAAGTTTATCACATATTTCAGAACTCAAGTAACTTTTAATAGCACACTTTTCATAGCACTAAAATTGAGTGTCTGCAATTTCTGAATTAATCAAACATAGGCCGTAAAATACTTAAGGGACAAAGTCCGTAAAAATATATTATTTTTAAAAAAGTGAGCAAAATCGAACTACACGTTAATAAAATAAAATTGAGCATACATTTTGAATTTCACATTCTCTACCAAAAAAACTGTCTTGAATTCTCGGATAAAACTAAGCTGTGTACACAAGACAAACAGATAACAGATCCAAAGACAAACAGATAGGCCGCCAAAATGGAAAAAAGTAATAATATAGAATAAAATAGAGAGCGCTGAAAAAAAACTATGTTATCTAAATACTAGCTGACCCAGCCACGCGTTGCTATGGCTCATTAATAATAATTTATTAAAATATATGTAAATTCTATATTTACACACACCATCTATAATCTAGAAATAGCAATACGGCGCTATCTACCGGATATCCGTGCAACTTAGATGCCAAACCGCCATCTATTAGGATTTTATAGAACTAACCACTAAAGTTGTATAATAAACATTTAATTTGCAATAATCAATATGAAAATCAATAATTGAGATTAAAACTATCGTATCTCCCAAGATGGACCAAATTACAGATACTTACGAAATTTGATAAAAATTGGTTCAGTAGTTTCGGAGTTTATTGCTAACATACATCGTGACTATATATATATATGTACATTGAAAATAAAAAAATTACAATGCTGTTACGATATTAAATATAACACGTATTTAAATTTGAAATTATTCAAGTACTTCAGGAGTATTACTATCGGAAAATCTATCGCGTTACTTGTCCAAGTTAAATCCCTTTCAAATGAATAAGCATGCGCAAACACAAAAGCGATGAATAATTTCCTCAAAGTTAGAAAACAAAGAGGCCTGGTATATAAATGAATTGATCACAGAAAATAAACCATACAGTTAGTACAGGTTTAGTAAAAGGTTAAGATGTTTGCCTCTCTTTTTAGAAAATACCTCCACATACAGTATATATCGTTTTATAGATAATTGCTTGCTCTATCGGCATCCACAAATAAAAAAAATATTATTGCTTTATTGCTTTGTTTTTTAAAGTAATTATTAAAATTATATATATGACGGCTTTGATTTTGAAGCAACGTCAACACGATTGACGGTCGTTAATTTTTTTACTTATTTAGTGCAAATTATTCGCACATGTATTTCTAGGTAGCACAGGTAGTTAACATTATTTAATAATCAATTATTTATTAAATAATAATAAATTATTTATTGGACCAAATACTTTTCTTAACCGCCAAACTGCGTATCAGTTTATCGGCGGAAAGAAAAAAAAAAGTAGTAAAAAGAAGGAAAAAAAGAAGAAAAAAAAAGAAAGAAGGCGACCAATGGCGGGATGACTATCCAAGTGCTGGCGGAATAAATAAGCATACATACTGATATCAAACTAGCGATGATTTACTGAAAAACACTGGTGAAACCGCACGAGCCGTCTAGTTGTAAAATATGAAAGATAATACACGACGTCATTTCTACGACTTTTTCTGACTGTTAAACATGTTCACTTTATAACTTTTCACATATTGGAAGAAATTTCAGTTTACTTATGAATAATGGCTGAATGAGTTTGAAGAGACGCTTTTAATATGTATATTTTCTCGTATAAACTGTTTACTTAAGATCAATAACAAAGTTACCGTTATAAGTTAACGAGTTGTTTATCAAATGTAGGAAAATAAGGTAAGATATGATATTATTTTCTCTATCAAGAGTTCGTTAATAGGATTTGGATGTTAGTAGTTAAGATTAGGTTATGATTTTGGGCTACTAACTTTCGCTTGATATAGTTTTGATATAGTTTCTCGAGATATTTATGTGCAAAGTGTGTTTCTGCAAAGATTATTATTAATTCGTCTTATAAAAAATATTTAATTAGATTTTTCTGCTGATGCCCTGATATATGAAAAAAATAAAATAAAATAATCTGATGATAAAAAAAGACCTATTTACTACGCACATATTTTTTATCATCCAAATAAAATAATTTATAACGAATTATAAAAACAAAAACAAAGTTTAATTGCGTTTTTTATAATAAATTTGGAAATATTATACAAAAATAGCATTGCTAAAGTAAATATTAATTATGTAGTGTTATAAATTTGACCATCACTTGAAGTGAGTATGACCATTTATGAATTACAACAAAAGAGATTATTCATCAAGATATTTCTCGGTCGTTTCCTTCCTTTTATTGTTACCTAAGACAATCATTAATTATATCCAATATATTTCTCAGGAATACAATTGTAATAGGTATTTCATTGTCTTATGTTATCTGTTATGTTATTTATATAATTTGGATCACTATGGTTTCACAATCTATGTCACCAGCAGAATCGGTAGCATTGATTGTCTACGAGGTCTAAATATAAACATGTAAGGGTTGCTTCATACATAAAGAATTATTTCAATAAAAAACAGCGTAATCGCCTAGAATTTAATCAACACACACCACTACAGGAAAGATGTATTAGTATGTATGTATAAGCTTATGTGAATCTCGAAGTCCTTAAATGTTAAAACTATGTATATGCAAATACTAAATTTCTTTGAGACCTTTTTTTACGAGTAATAACTCTATCATGGTAGTTTTTATAGAATTTTTATGAAAATAAGTCAACCATTATTTGTTATTCTGAATTGTTTTTCTTATATTTTAAACTTGTTAATTTACGGGACTGACCACGATTGTCATTTTGGACGATTGTCAATTGGTCAAATGATAAAGCACATTTTCAAAGAAAACCAGTAAGTTAAAACAAAAGTGACCTAATTTTTATTTTCTTTTATGCTTGATAAAATAATAAAAAAAAAACATTGACTTATATTAAATGATGAACTTTTAGTATTTATTGTACATATTCATTACACTAAAATTTAAATAGTAGATATGTGTTTTTATAGTAGTTTGAACACGTCAATCTCAATATTTATTTGACGAATATAAGATATATTTTTTTATTTTACCATTATATTATAAACAGCTTGCATTGAAAAAATATCACGCAACGTGACGCAAAATTGTAACGTGAAATTCACCTTGTTAAAATTTTTAATGAAGCTGAAGAGTTTATTTATTTGATCAGATTAACTTTGGAATCGATCGCTCTATCGAAAGTCGCTTTTCCAATATAAATCAGTGCTTGTTTATTTAGGGAGTTTATTATGGCATTTCTTTTATTATTTTTACTTTATTATTCCGATCTATTACAGGTGGCGGAGTTCATTAAATGGATTGATAATGAAATTAAGTATTGCAGGTTTTATATATTTCTCTACACATAATATGTATAGTATATACATTGTAAACTCTTTCTCATTAACGTAGTCGTCGCTTAATGTTTGGTAACATTCAAAACAATCAAGTGAATAAAAATATTTTGTTAAAAAATTTAATTCACTCTTTCGCATTCCCAACAAAGATGCTGCTCAATTTCCGTGCAACGTAATGCTGCAAAAATGCAGAAACATTTTTAATTAACGAAAATGTTTTTATTTTATTTGGTGTCGTGTTTTCTCCTGTTATCTGCATTAAATGTTGAGTCTAAAGAGAGATAGAAAAAATACATATATAATATACATGGATATACATAAATTTATTATTACGCTCCCACCCTTCTCCTACATGGGTAAAGAGGCCTATGAAATGTTATATGATAAATCATCATCATTTTATTTTTATAAATAACATTATTTGATAATAGCATATTAAATAATTTTTATTTCGTTTCCGGTACATAATATATTACGTTATATTCTAAAACGGTATCACTAGTCATAATAGTCAAAAAGTATTTTTTGTAAAAGTTGCCTTGATCCTACAAGGTCAATAAACGATGTCCCTAGAGAAAAAAGATGAGGAGGGATGACCACAATGAGAAATAGGAAAAGGTGAAATAAACAGGAAATGAGACAAAATTATTACGCAATACGACGTAGTATAATAGATACGATTTACGACGAAATAAATTAAATTAAAATTGAAAATATATGTTAGATCAGGAAAAGATAGATAAGATAACACAGATAAGATAAGGTGTTTGTGCAGTCCTTGTGGGTCTCCCCACCGTGCCTCGGAGATCGCGTTAAGCCGTCGGTCCAGGTTGTTATCATGTACACCTGATAGCGATCGTTACTCATAGTAGGGAATATATCCGCCAACCCGCAGTGGAGCAGCGTGGTGGATTAAGCTCTGATCCTTATCCTATATGGGGAAAGAGGCCTATGCCCAGTAGTGGGATATTACAGGCTGAAGCGTACAGGACAAGATAGTATTAATACAGTGAAGATATTTAGATAGGGAAGATATTAAGATACTCAGGGAAAACGAATTATTCGGATAAATCTGTGGTAGGTTTCATCTTGATGAAAGAATGGAGTAGAGTAGTGATTACTGTTAACAGTAGTAGTGAAATCATAATGACATTGTTTTAAAACCTAACTATTTATTTTGTTTCCTTAATATTCAAAAATCATAACATATGGAATTACATTTAATATATCATATTTGTAGATTAAAGGTTTCATGCCTAAATTCATTACATCAAAGCCTACTAACTGTACGAATGTGAATAAAGCGAGTTGCAATAGTACATTTCATTACAAGTGTGGAAAGGCTGTCATTGCAAAGAGTTCCGACAAATGTCTACCCGAGCCGAGGCGCAGCCGAAGGCGAGGGTTGACAGTCGGAACAAGTTGCAATGACGGTTCCGCACGTGTACTGAACGACTATTTTTAATACAGTTGCGAAAAAATGAAGCAATTTAATAAAATAATAAAAACACAATAAACTCAACTAACTTAACATTTATTTCTTATAAAAGTTATAATTCACATATATATTGAAATTGGTACAGTTTTTTATACTAACTGGGGAAGTTTTAGGTTGTATATTTACTGTTTGAGACAAACTATTATCAATTTCGTATGATTGTTCATGTATATTTGTCATACAATGGCGTTTGCTAGTTGGTGGAGTTGGATCTGATGAATTATCATTATCAACGAAGGTAGATGGACGAACGTTCTCTGCAACATGTGAAGGAGACGGACTGGACCTTAAATTAATGGAGTATGTGCTTTTTTTCCCAGTTTCTTGTTTGTTGTTTAATGAATCACCAATATAGCTTTCTGTAACTTTGTAATCTGAAATTGAAACAAATTAGCATATTGCATGAATCATAAAAACTTCTGTGAATTTTTCTAGTAAAAACTTCATGGTTGGTTTTTCTTTTTAATAGACATTATTTTGACAGTTGGGAAAGAGAACGCACGAGTTCGGGAAAGGTAAAAAAAAGCACGAGTATGTAATAGCCCACATCCCGAACACTATACGTCCCTGCAATACGCCACTTTTTAAGCAACTGTAATAAAAAATGCTTTTCTGCTATGTTAAGTGACGTTTCTTATTGAAACCAATAATGTAACAGTAACTCAGATAAAAGGATCAGACGATTGAACTGCTCCATATCACGTTCATATAATATATAGCACAACATGACGCATAATGATTATATGTCCCAAAAAAAAAACAAAAAATTCTACGAGTTTTGTCGCTGTCACCTATGTACATGTCAATGGACGAATAAAAGTTATTTAGAACGGATTTCACAAATACGACAATACACAATAATCCATGCATGTACAGACATAAGCCAATTTAACTGTGAGTTTGGCAGTGTTTGGAAGTTGTGCCATCCACGTGTCGAGATATTCGCGACTAAGTTCGAAGTGCGCATTTAATTCATAAGTTCTCTTTCCTCTGATTAGATTCCCCGTACTCCCCTTAGTATGCGGTGTTTACTTAACATCAGGCAGGTCGCCTGCTCAGTTGATGGCTATTTCCATGAACAAATTACTGATTGCCACTTTATTTCCTAATTCCAAAAGAGACGCAGACTTGCGTAATATTTATCATTGTGAGAAAATGAGCGAAAAAAATAAACGGAGTATTGACATCAATTTATTACTTTACTTTATTCGTAACGCCATTTTAAATTAATGCATATATTTTTAGTTTCGTCTTCGTTTTTTTACTTGACTAAACTTTTTAACCGACTTAAAAAAAGAAGGAGGTTATCAATTTGACTGTATTTTTTATGTGTTACCTTAGAACTTTTCCGGGGTGGTCCGATTTCGAAAAATTTAAATGTTTATTTAACTTGCAATGTATGTATTTAAGTACGAACGAGTATGTATGTATGGTTTTTAGGGAATCTTGAACGTAAATTTTAAAGCATATATCTGATAATAATAGCAAATGTGATTGTTATTGATGATACAGATTCGCCCTCAAAGACGAGTTATGAAAACCGCACTGGTAGATTAGTCAGAAAATTGGCAGGTTTAATTAGACAAACAAATTCAGTTACGCAATTGTATAGATATTACAATCAAAAATCTAAACTAGGTGGCCAATTTAGATACATTTTAGGTTAAGTTGTGAAGATAAGATTTATATAATTAAATTCAAAATAACTATGACTTCAAAAATAAATGTCACCACCGCACGAAAACTACAATCCAAATTTAGCATTAGTGAGGACAAACAAACTTTCTTTTGACCATAGGCCGTTATCTATGCAAATAAATGGTAGTTTCACTGTTAGTATTTTAAGAAATCTTTTCAAAACATACGTATTATTACATAACGTCATCTGGCCTTTATAAAGTACGCATTAGATTTGGTAAACAAAGCAGAATAAACGAAAAACTACGAAAGCGGAATAACAACGTCATATGTATGTGATTCACTTAAATTTACTTTCTAAATCAATTACTGAAGTAAATTAATATACCTCCGGATGCGACGTTGACACAAACTTCAACAAATACGATGTTAATGTAACAACACATGAATAATTATGGCATTTATTAAGAACAAATCTTTATACATACTATATAATGTAGAACACGACTGAGAACATTCAACGAAACATTTATTTCTCATTTCAAATATATAGTTATTCATTCACAATACACACTTTTAACTCCATTGAATACGATACACTATTCACTTATACGCCACTATTCGAGCAGCAACGCTAGCTGCACAATAATTAAACAATAACTGCTTCTTCACTTATAAATTATCATATTTATAGGAGAATAATACTGTCAATATATGACAAAGATGGCGATTGACCAATCAGAAATTAGTATTAACTATTCGGAAGATGGTGTCTACATGATCTACATCTTTATGCTCTTTTGGTACTTAAACAAATATAAATCAGAATAAGAACATTTAAATGATAACAGTATTTATTGTTTAACCACCCTGCAAAACAGATACCAAAAATAGTGACAGATTAATAAGTATTAACCATTCGGTGCTGTGTGGCTACGGCACTAAAGAATTTAGCCACCCCCTCTCTTCCCGTGGGTGTCGTAAGAGGCGACTAAGGGATAACAAGGTTCCACAACCACCTTGGAACTTAAGAAGCCGACCGATGGCGGGATAACCATCCAACTGCTGGCTTTGAAATACACAGGCCGAAGACGGGCAGCAGCGTCTTCGGTGCGACAAAGCCAGTACTGCGGTCACCAACCCGCCTGCCCAGCGTGGTGACTATGGGCAAAACACATGAGTTCACGTTATTTTTGGCGTAAACTTGTGGAGGCCTATGTCCAGCAGTGGACTGTATAGGCTGTAATGATGAATGATGAACCATTCGGTGGATGGCGTCACCATCTTTGTACTGTTTCGGTATTAAGCGAATAAAAGTAATATCGACACAAAATCCAATATTTTAATAATTGTCAGAATTACAAATTTAAATGCTAACAATCATTATTGACTTAAGTATGAGTATTTTTGATTGGCCTTTGGCAAAAGGACTTTTTATCCGTATAGAAGAAGAGTTTTAATGGAGCGATGTAATAATACCTTAATGGTAATAGGTACGGAGTTTTAGAAGTTGTACATTTTTTCAGAAGTAGTTTTACATTTAGTAGTTCGAACTTTTATTAAATTAATGACACCATAAAGTCTACGCTTCAGCCTGTAATATCTCACTACTGGGCATAGGCCTCTTTCCCCATATAGGAGAAGGATCAGAGCTTAATTCACTACACTGCTCCACTACGGGTTGGCGGATATATTCCCTACTATGAGTAACGATCGCTATCAGGTGTACACAATAACGACCGGGACCGACGGCTTAACGTGCTCTCCGAGGCACGGTGGGGAGACTCACGCGGACTGCACAAACACCCAGACCACGGCAAACACCTGTATGGCCAATACAATGTTTGTCATGTGCGGGGATTGAACCCGCAACCGCCAGCGCAACATGTACAATCCATGGCTGTGGCCGTTGCGCCAACTTGGCGTCACCATAAAGTCACAGCGCTGATAAGTTTTGAATTGGATATTCTCTTCGGCCTGTAATATCCCACAGTTGGGCGTAGGCCTCATTCCCCGTGTAGGAGAATGATCAGAGCTTAATCCACCACGCTGCTCCAATGCGGGTTGGTGAATAATTGGATATAGCTCTCTTAAATCTTGTTTTGTAAGATATTGGGTTAAGCTGATCATCATTAATATTCAGAAAACAAAATTTTGGACCATAAAATTAATTTTTGAGCTACAAGTCACTAAATGTCTTTACGTTACAAGAGTATGCATAAAGAAACTTAACACTTTAAAATATTTTGTTAAATTTAAAAATAATTTGTTTACATACATATTTACAATAATACACACACACACACACACACACACACATATATATATATATATATATATATATATGTATACACACTATACATACACATTACACCACTTTTGTCAGCGGACGTAGAAGATATGTAAATGTTTGCAAGAATTAGGTTAATATTTAAACCATTCAGTTTGTTTAAAGCATTAAACACGACGGCATACGTTTGCACACAGCTGTAAAGCATATTTGAACTTCAAATTTTTTTGTATTCGCCAAATATATATGTAGTGATATTTATGATGTTACCTCCAATTTAACTACCGCAAAAATATAATTTCCTATTACAATGCAAAAGATAAATAGAGAAATTTCGTCCTTATTATCCCTTTAGTTTTTATAGACATTCTTATATAATTGGAGAGAAATTTTTCACACATCGAATCGTTCATAGATATGAACGCTCGGAGCCAATTCACCCGCTAGATCGAATGACAAGTTCAAACATATAAAGCATGTAAAACGAAAGCATACATCATGGGTCAAAGTCAGTCGAGATTATTTAAATCAAATAAAGTTGTATAGACGGCAATCTACATTTTATTACATCAATGCATGAGATACACAATACACAATAGTCTTTATTCCAGATTAAAAAAAATATATATATACGGTGGTTTCATTTGCGACCTTTTTAAGACAAATTTTGCGCGTAGGACACGAATATAATAAAGCAGAAATGTGTTTCAATGATTCACACTAATATTATGCATGTGAAAATTAGTTTGTTTATTTGTTTAACTTTCACAGCTTGTCGCCATGGAATTTGGCATGGACATAACTTACGTTCCCGGGACGGACATAGACTTTTCATCCCGGAAAAATGCATAGTCCCCGAGGGATAGCTAAAAATCATTACAAGTAAAACCGTCACCCTAGCGTCTTTCCTTTGAACGTTGAGGCAAAGACCTTACGATTTCTACTAAGATTAGGGGAAGAATCTCATCAAGGACAAAGCAGTCAAAGACAATTTAAAAGAATCGTCTTCATTGGTTATAGTTGCCTTAATTTTATATTAACACGTAGTGCGAATGATTTTGAGATTAGCCGGAACAAACAGACAAAATGCTATTTTGGTATATAACTTATTTCTATTTATTGATTTCTTCAGCGTACAGATATTAGCAACTTGCATTACAGTTAACATATATTTATATACTAGCTTGTGCCCACGACTTCGTCTTCGTGGGATTTAACAAAAAAGTTATTGTTCAGTTCGCAAAGTTAGAAAATAAACAAATTTCTAAAATAAAAGTAGCCTAATCTACTTCTTATTACATCAGTTATCTAAGTGAAAGTCCCGTAAAAATCGGTCCAGCCGTTTTAGAGATTAGCCGGAACAAACAGACAGACAGGCAGTCAGACAGACAGACAAAAATTGTAAAAAATGTTATTTTGGTATATGTACCGTGTATGCACATACCGTGTATATACATATGCATTTAGTAAAAAGCGGTTCTTTTAATATTACAAACAGACACCCCAATATTATTTATTTGTAGGGTAGATGTATGATACGTTTTCGTTTAATGTGCAATTTCCTGTTGGTTTGGTTAGAAATATGCTAAGTTATACATTAATTATGCTTTCGTGAAATCAAAAATTGTTTAGTGTGATTAATATATATATGTATATTTACATATATATTAAGATTTTTACATTAAACTAAATAGCAAATGTTAAAATTATGACAATAATTATGCATATGTATATCTATAAAATATCATTCTAGTAATAGTCAAGTACTTAAATTGCAATTTTTAAACAAAATAATTCCAGAACTCCGAATGTACCTCTAGATTAAATTCAAGTTAGGTTTAAGTAGGTTTGAGCAAAATCTGTCGTATTTGGGAGAAGGATTTCCAAGGTAATCTACCACGTTGCTTCATGGACGATATACTTGTCTCAGACTTCAGACATAATATAAAGATTTTCTCACGGAATTACTTTCATCTTGACACATGAGATGAATTTATTAACATCAATTAAGCAGTCGATAAACTCATAAGTTGTTCTTAACGTTTACTTATGAGGGTGTATTTTAAAATAACGAATTAAGTAAGAGTTAACTCAAATATGAGTGTTTATGAGTTGGTTTGAATGTCCAACAGTTATGCACTTTTAATATGGAAATATCCAGAAAATATCAAGCCACTTATTAACTGTTAAATGACACATACTCACATATAGCTTCATTGAACGAAATAATTTTGTCTACATTTGATTTTGTGGATCTAATCTTTTTGTCTTCATTAAATAATCCTTAACATTTTGTCTACCTGTGGCTTTTTTCAGTTGTGATTTTCTTTTAGGCCAGAATGCAAAATGTATCCTACATGTATGACAATTTGACATTTTGACACGACATGTTCGTTGACATGAGCACTTCTTGCTGAAAAATTTACCAGATTCGAAACTATTCTGATCGATAGCATTTTTTACGTAAAAATGCAATCCAAACTTTGAAAAAAAAAGACATCTTTATGACTAAAGGTCACAATTTTTTTTATTATTTTAAAATTGTAATATAGTTTCAAGATACTACGTTAAAATTCGAAATTATTTATTTCTCAAAACATGAAATAAAATTTTAGTAAACGTAACAACACTATTGATTAGTATTTTTTGTAGTTGATTTGCCATTTCGAATTTTTTTATAGAGTTTTATAGAGTATTTCTTTTAATTGTACATTCGTTCATAAGCATTAGCGACATGAATAAATTAATTCATTAAATTAATAATTAAATTTCTTAATTGTAAATAATATGACTATGAATTGATGAACTTATGATCTGATAATGATAATTACTTATGTATGTGTGTATGTATGTATGTGTGTGTGTGTGTGTGTGTGTGTATGTATGTTTTAAATAATAATTATAATAATGTATCTTAACAGGATAACTGCATGTCGTGTTTGCTTTAATATGGTTGTACATTTATAAATGTAGTTTATTATAAAATTAATATTGTCAAGTATAATGAATGTAACAACTGCTAGCAAACCAATTTAAATAAATAAATAAATAAATAAATAAATGAACAAATTAATTGATATAATGATTAATAAAGTATATTTATTTATGTAATCAATTATTTCTAATCAGTATTTCTACGTTGAAAAACAACAATAAAAGAAAATATTTTAAATTTAACTTCAATAGGCACTTTGAAAATGCCTACTGAATATCCTGGGGTCATTGACACAAGGTTTAATTAATAATACTAAAGTCGAGACTGTTCTGATTCAATATATTCCTAGTTCGTATATTTAGTCAAGGAGGTCGTTAGATGGAGTTATAATTAAAATAAATTAAAGTAAAAAACTTTTTAAAATCATTACTTCAGCCTGATACAGTCCACTGCTGGACATAGGCCTCCACAAATTCGTGCCAAAAATGGTGTGAGCTCATGTGTTTTGCCCATGTCACCACGCTGGGCAGGCGGGTTGGTGACCGCAGGGTTGGATTTATCGCACCGAAGACGCTCGGATTTTTAAGTTTCAAGATGGTAGTGGAACTGTGTTATCCCTTAGTCGCCTCTTACAATACCCACGGGAAGAGAGGGGGTGGCTATATTCTTACTGGCGTAACCACACAGCGAGAAAAAAATATTTGATTTTTTTTTAATCTGTACGGCAGAATTGTTCCTATTCCACGCAAACAAAGTAGCGGGCAGAAGATAGTGTAACAATAAAATTAGCTTTAACATTAGTAATTAAGTTATCTAATATTTTCATTTAGTTTATTATTAATTCTGGTGAAATCTTCTCCTTGTTTCTCAGTAATTGTTACTACAAAGTATTTGAGAAATAAGTCTAAACGTGAACAAAGGAAAAGAATATTGATAAAGCACCTAGTTTTGAAAAAAAAATTTAGGTTTTTTTTTTAAATAATATTTTCAACTTAGGAGCGTCCTTTGTTTACTTAAGAAGTTTTTGATAAGTTTCTAAAAATACCTACTGTCAATTCTACAGAAACCAGTTTTTTAAATATTTTTGAAATGTCTTTTTAAGCTCAGCTATAAGCAACAAGTTAGTCCTATTATAATATTGTTTCAATAGGGTTAAATTTTTAAAAACTGTATTACATATTTACTAAGGAATGATTTCTTATTTCAAACATTATTATAAAGCTGATTCTTAAAGTATTATAACACATTTCTTAAAAATACTTTAAAAGAATTTATTTTTACAAAAATTCAAAATCCTTTCAGCAAACCCTTGAAATTAACATTAGCTTTTATTCAATATTCATTTACGCGATAAGTTAATTCATGTCGTTGAAGACTTAATCAAAATTAAGAACGAGTTTGGTAAAATTGGTCTCAAATTAAATTTTTCAAAATGTGAAATTTTATTCACAGATCTTCTATTACTTTCCAAAATTAATTTGGCAACGGAATTACTTAATAAAATTGCTCCTAATTTAAAAATACTTCAAAGAAGTACACTTTGTCTTCTAGGTGCACCACTTTTTGATGAAGGCATACAGCCAATTTTGGATAATAAAATCAAAATATTTGTTGAAAACACTGACAAATTGGGCACTCTAAATTCTCATATTGCCTACACTATATTAAAATATTGTCTATTTAATTTTGTCCCAAAATTAATGTATATTTTACGCGCAAGCCCAATTTGGAAATTTCCTGGAATGACCGAAAATCTTGATGCCACTTTAAAAAATTCATTAGAAAAAATTCTAAATTTATCTTTTGATGAAAATTCGTGGACCCAAGCTACTTTACCAATTATTATTTGTTTTTATATCAAGTCGTTCTAAAATGTATTTTCTTTTTTGTGTGTGCAATAAAGTTTAATAAATAAATAAATAAAGATGGTGGCATCTACGTGAGAAAAATTTCTAGTGTCGCTCATCCTGCGTTTCTTGCTTCTGTGCATAGTATCAAGGGTTTATGTTCTAGCATCTTAAAATGTAATTCAGTCCAAATTACAGATGCTACAGATGCAACAGAAAACTGGAAGTTAATGTGTCCTAATGGCGATATCCCGAAGGACGTTACAAAATAAAAACTTTGGGATATACCAATAGTTCACAATACTCATATAAGTTTGACGCAAAATCTTACAAGTGACAAAAACCGTGCCAGGCTTTTGTTGTAGTAGTGTGTAGCTGTGTCAAATAAAGAGTCAGGTCACTAGTTACACGCAATGCCGTCAAAAAATCTTGGGACACTTTTAGACAATGAAAGTTTTCGAATTGCTCTCGGTCTCCGGTTGGGAGCTCCACTGTGCTTTGAACACAGATGTCCGTGTGGAGGTCGATTCTTTCGGACTACACGGCCTTTCCTGTAACAAGAGTTCAGATAGGTTTTCCCGCCACGGTTCCCTAAACGATACCATAAAAAGAGCTCTTGCCACCATCGACGTTCCAGCTCTTATCTAGCCTACTGGAATCAGTCGCAATGATGGCAAGAGACCTGATGGATTGACGTTGGTTCCCTGGGAAAGGGGACGGGCGCTTTTGTGGGACGCAACCTGCGTTGACACACTTGCTCCGTCTCATATTGCTAACAGCCTTAAAAGCGGGAGCCACAGCGAACAAAGCAGAAACGACTAAACGGCACAAATATTCGTCACTAATTCCAAATTACATCTTTGTGCCGTTTGCAGTCGAAACACTTGGACCTTGGAGTAGTAGTGCTAAAATTTTTTTAAATGAGATAACTCCTCGCCTTATTGCTTCCACTGGTGACAAGAGGGCTGGTGCATTTTTTGCCCAGAGAATCGACATAGCGATTCAACGGGGAAATGCTGTCAGCATTCTTGGCACAATCCCACGTGGATATGATTTATATCAAAACTATCTGTAAGTATTTAGTTTTTAAGCTGTGAATTGTAAATTGTATAATGTTTAATAAACTATTGTTAATAAAAAAAAAAAAAAATATCATGTATATAAATGTCACAAACACACAAAAAAAATTGATTGTGTGTCGATATTTTAAAATGAATCATCAAACCATTAGCTTGCGGGGCAACTTTTTGTTTGCATGCAAACTTATACGATGTAAAAATGAAGCTTAAGTTTCAGTGCGACTTCTAAGGAAACTCACTCTTCTTTTGAAGATAAAAGTTATGTGACTGGAAACATTAATTTCCCTAACTTCCAAGTCAACTTTTAGCGCTCCAAAAGATAAAGAAAATTTTTAAAATCCATAAAAAAGTACTTAGGTATTTAGATTTTATCAGTATCATTGCTTTTAATGTCGGGTTATGTGGCATGACACACCGTTCAAACGTCAGCAATGCTACAATAGACTAATTACTTCTTCCTTGGTATAATTTTATTTTAATATAATATTAGAATTTTAACATGTTATTTTTTTGTATAAAATTTAAATATATATATTTTCGAACCGATTGCAGTAGTTTGTCAAAAGATTTCCATGTATAAACTGACACAGTTCGGTCACCTTCTTGTATATCTAATATTTTTAATGTCTTTCACGAAATACGAAATCGTAATTGAATAGAATCTTACCAAATTTGTAACCTCGATGTCTAATGCGTTTCATATTACTATTCATTAACACTCATTTCAAAACCTGTACGTGGTAACAATTTCGTATAACACATGAGCTACAAACATGAAATTGAAATCCTCAAAGGTTTCAGGGGTAAACGCCTTTATATATAATTCTCCATTTAATAAGTATTTGAAATGTTCTAGGTTTCACTAACTGCGTGAAATTAATATTTAGGTTGTATTTTACTGTAGCGAGGAATTCGCGCGATTGTAATGTGACTTATTCTCCTACATTCACATGTCAATAAATGTCTATGAAGATCTTGTTCAAGCATTTCGGATATATAATGTACATCTGGGAATACTTTTTCCGAAACGTATACGACTGGTCGTGACATTTTCCTCCGAAATCGAGTGTAAGGTAAGACAAATCAATAACTTAAAACAGCGATGCTTAATGTGTCTATTGATATTAAATTCAGAGTTTGTTTCGTTATATAATGCTAATAATTATTTTTCAACACCTAAAATTTTTGAATACTCAGATGTTAAATAAGTTTCAAAGTTTTAAACAGTATACCGTTCTAGAGAAACTGATGCTAGGGTTGGCTACCAAAACAGTTCGGGCAAAAAGTCTATTCGTATTTTCTAGTAAGAAGTTGCAATAAAATCTTTTTGGTTGTATTGTTTGTAACTGGTTGCTTTTGATACCATGAAAAGGTGACGCCACTTTTCATTTGTTTATGCCTGCCAAAATAGAATAATCTAACTAATAAGTTCTGTATTTTAAGGTTTTACTTTTAAAAAGGCAAAAATGTGACGCAAGCCGTGAAAAAAAACCTTTGAAACCTTTGTGGTTTTTTAGTTTGTAGCACAAAATTGGTTTAAGCGTTTTCAGTCATGATATTTTGATATAATAAATATGCATTTATATGCAAATATGCATTTTGTACTGGTCGCCCAGTTACGAATCAGCGTGACAACATTTTTTAAAAAGTAACACTACATCAACATTTAAATAGTTCCGATATAGCTAAAGATCTGAATTGACCGTAAAATAGTTTTACCCATTTAAAAAAGGCTGGCTGACAAAAAAGCTGATATCGAAACAACTTTTGAAAAGACACAGATCATGGAGAGAGTTTGACTGGGAAGTTTTAATTCATCCACTATATACACAGACCCGATCTTAACCCTCAGATCAGACCTGTTTCGGTCTCTTCAGAATTCCTTAGATTGTGAAATGTTAACATCAAGAGAGGACTGTCAAAACTACTTGTCGCGGTTTTTTTTAAAATAAGAAGTCTCAAAATTTCTATAGCAACAGAATCCTATCACTACTACTAAATTTTGTAAAATCTTATCTTGAATTTCTATATAAAATACAAAGAAACTTTTTCCCCGACCTAATATTATAGACTATTTATTGCAACATTTCAACAGTATTTAAAATACAGAAAAAAATTAACATAGTACAAAGAAAAATATACATATAATATAAGTAATTATAAATGTTACACATTTTCAAAATAAGTTAAAAAACTTGAACACTTAACACACAGGTAATTATGCAAATAGCACGACAACGCAAATAAACGAATAATTACAATTAAATATACGACTTTGGATTTAAAAGTGACCTAATTAGAGTGATATTCTTCTGCATAGTTTATTAATGGTCTACATCTATGCGGTTCGTTTGGCGCAGGTCGGAGTGCACTATTATTCTAGTGCAGCTAGCGTGAAAACAAGTATTCTCAATAGAAACTAGTTTTCTGAATTCTTAAAGCCTAGAGCTGAATAAAATGCAAGTTCCTAAGTATGGCCAATTAGTGAAATTGTGTCGTCTCCGTAAATCTCTTTGGCTATAACTATGGACTAAGACTAAGATCTTAAGCGGTTTCCACCCATCGCGGTCCATCCAGCGGATACGAATAGATTTAAAAAATGTTGAGTAATTTATTTATATTTGTTTTATTAATCAATAATAATTATACAAAAATTGGAAAAGGCGACGGGTTGGCGCAACGGTCTCAGCACTGGATTGTGACTGTTTTGCTGACATTCCCTTGTTCGCGCCTAACTTCTCAATTAATAAAGAAATATTTTACCAATACAAATATTCATCCTGACCGTGTATAGGATAAATATCATCTTTTAATGGAATGTCTACGAATCGAAACTGAAAGAAGTTTGTTTTTTATGCAGTACCCAGAATATAATTAAAATAATGTGGGGGTATTCAACAGTATCTTGGCTTCACCAACTTCTGAAGAGGCTAGAGATCTTTATAAATGAGTCCTAATATATTTAGAGATGCTGTTGATTTGGTTAAGAACGATGAAGGTGACGTGGTCAGTGTGTGACAAAACCTCCTATTTTTTTAAAGAATAAAAAAAAATATCCATTCCGAGCGAGAATCGAACTTGAAAACCACCGGTGATTAGGCGCGTACTGATGTAGCAACCCTACACCAGAGCGGTTGTTATTAAAGCGAGAGAAATGTTCTAGATTTGTCATTTTCTTATTATGTTAGTAATTAGTTTTTATTTTAAATAGTTTCCATTATATGAAATAGCTACTTTTATCGAACGTAATGCAAATTGTCTCCTTTATTGTTCCTGAAAAGGCTTATTTCCTTAGAAATTACTTTCATTATCTTCGAAAGAACTGAAGTGAATGAAGTATTTAGAGAAAAAAATACTTGTAGAATAAATACGCTGCTATCAAACTCGGTTTTGTATTTTTATTTAACTCAACTTCGACAATTTTTTTCGTTGTATAAATAAGTGAATATTTTCGAATAAATATGATCATGTTAAGCAGATTGAATATATCTTTGATCTATTTTATTGCATTTGTATTAAATTAGTTATACCTAGATTCAATTTAAAATAATTTATAAATAAATATCTCCAACTATCTAATAAATTGTCAAATATTACTTTGAAAAATAAGAATAACACAATACCAATACCTTTATTTCATTCTAATTATAAATGTATTTGTTATACGACCTCTTCCCACGCAAGGGAAGCCACTATCGTAACGTATCCCACTCAGTTCCAACGCAAAAATTGGCCAATTTTTGCTATCAAAAGTGCTTTTCAGAGACGGAAATATATAATAGGCTTCTTGACCGAAAATAAAATATCAACAAATAAGAAATCATAAGAATCTGAATGTTTGAGTTCGAAAATCAAATATTTCGAGTATTTGATTTAACGTTAAAGGTCGTTGACTTCTATCGTTTGAACTTATCCTGTCACATTCAGTTGGTTCTTCGATGCAAAGTCAAAAGTTTTAAAGTATTCCATTTCCAATTTATCTTAAAAACGTCTATTTAAATTATTTTTTTTGTGCATATATTTAAGTAAATTAAATAAATTAAATTTAAACCTTCAAATATTATATTAAACTAGCAATACCCGTGCGAATAAAATTCACACGAAATAATTGTAATCATTAATTTATTTACAAAAATAAAAGCAGTAATAAATTTTTTAGTTGTTGATGCCGGTAGAGCAAACAATTATGTATAAAAAAAATCCTAAAAAACATCTTAACCTTAGCGTATTAATATATATGATTTTGGTTTCTTTACGTATTCCTGAGAAGTGAAAAGGTCTTAATCAAGATTAGGGAGGCTCCGACAACTATACCAGGCACTGTTTAAATAATTTAGGCGGTAACTTTATATTTTAGAAAAATGTTCCCGTTTTTGTTCTGTGATTTTCACCAAAACTTTAAAGTGGTTGGATACATTCGGCATATTTTTTTAGTAGAAATTTTCAAAAAAATTTCGATTTTATTTCAACTTCTTGCGTTTAGCAGTTTGTAAGACAGGACAACGTCGGTCGGATCAGCCAGTATATTTATAAAGAAAAGAGTCCCTAACTGAAGTACTTTACAATTTAAGGACCTTAATCTCAACCCAATCACCAATCTCCTTTGCGTTTTCTCCATCCAAAATATATTATTGCAATCATTTCCTTTGGCTCCATTGAAAGTCATTAAATTCATTTGATTGAAAGAATGTATGAAAATTATTCTCAAAATCAGAGGAGTGATAACAGTACCAAACCAATTTAATTTGTAAACATGACATAATATTTAAAAAGAATCCAAAAGGACAATAAGAATATATTATTTATATATTTTTCTACAATTGAAAATTATATTTTGTGGAGCGTGTTAAAATGTTATTTTTCCTCTGAGCTACTTGAAACTGACTTAGCAGTTACCGTAAATTAAATAAATTGACATTTGTATTGTTTAATCAAATATTGTTGAGTAAAGAGAAATAGTGAATTCGTTAATTTGTAACACATTTTGTGTTTGTAATTTTACGAAAGATATTTCAAATGTTGTTAAAAGGTTTTCGATATGATATATAACGCGAGATTCAGGTGTCAAAATTAAGTTTTACTGAAACACAAATAGGAAATAATTTTATGCAGTGTAATATTTTTCTTTCTTTACTTATAAAAGATTTTTAGATCTATTGAAAGTTTGCAATTGAATCGGTCCACATAAAAGATTATATACCATATTAAAGGTTACTAGAGTAGTAAAAAAGTGTGTGTGTCAGCTCCGACGCACGACTGGAGTTTACTAGTCTAAGAAAAAGATTAATACCATATCAAATGGTAAATAGACGAATCAAACAACATCATCTATCGGCGTCATTAAAAAACGTCGTAACACCATCTATCGGAAACTTATTGTGTTCTGTTAGATGGCGTTAACAAAAACGTAACGAGGTCATTCGTTCTTCGATTTTACTCCTCATATTTTTTTCATACCGGGGCCTTATTCGAAAATCGATTCTTAAAAAGTAAACTCCAAAAAGTATACGGTCCGCCGAGTTATTACGGTGCGAAGTCCCATAGTATCATGATTGTATAATAATTATAATTAAGGTAACGTGCCTCAAATAAATCCATGTCTATTAAATATTCTGTAAAAAGAATACTAATAAAAAGACATATCACAATAAAACTTTTGTTATTTTACAAAAGCTGGCATGATGATAAAAGTATAAAAGCTATTACGGTGTAATATCCTTAGGATTAATAAGTAAGATTAAATAAAAATATAACGTGCCATCCAAGCGACGAAATATGAAACTAAAAGATCTTTCAGAGTATAATTAAACAACAATCTTTATAAATTGTGAAACAACACCACTTAGTTTTTACCTTCAAAATATTTTGAAACAAATGTGGGACATTTTTTTTTTTTTGTTATATTATCTAAATCTTAAAAATGTTATAAATATTTGTGATTAAAATTACATTTACCGTAATTTTTTAACTTGTATTGCCTCGTGTTTTGAATTATATTTGTTCGCATTAAGAGTATGATACTTTATGCGAACAAATATAATATAACAAAAAATTACAAGCACCAAACAAATATGACAACATTATATGCTATACCATCAATACCAGTGATCACTTCACCATAACATAAAATAATTTATTAAAACTCTAAAGTTCATAATACTCAAGCTACATTTAGAAATGTACATATTTATAGAGATTTATAGGATACGTCAATTGTATAAAACAATTGGTTTAGTCTAGATCTAAACATTGACTCAATCTATACAAATAAATAAAGTTGGAGTGTCTGTTTGTATTATTACAATAACCGCTTTTTAGTAAATGCATATGTATACATGGTATATATACCAAAATTAGATTTTTTTTTTAATTTTGTCTGCCTGTCTGTCTGTTTCACTAGCTTAGGCCACTTTTATTTTAGAAATTTATTTATTTTGTAAATCTGCGAACTAAACAATAACTTTTTTGTTAAATTCCACGCGGACGAACTTGCGGGCACAGCTAGTAAAATATATAAAATAAAAATATAAAGTAAAAATTGTATTTGAGTTTTGTATATTGTTATATTATATTGGTCATATTGAACAACCGCTCTCGTGTAATGGTGCGAGTAGTCGCCTAAAACACCGACAGTTTGCAGATTCGATTCCAGCTCGTTATGTATATTTGTATTTGTATAAATACTTCTTCCCAGTTTGGATGTCTGTTCTTGTGGGTCTACCCATCGTGCCTCAGAGAGCACGTTAAGCAATCGGTTCCGGTTGTTATCATATATAACTGATAGCGATCGATACTCGTGGTAGGGAAAACATATCTACGAACCCGCAGTGGAGCAGCATGGCGAATTAAGCTTCAGTCCTTCTCTAACATGGAGGAAGAGGCTCATGCTCAGCAGTGGGATGTTAGAGGTTGAATGCAATACGATGGATTGCGAATATTGAAGGTATTTTTTTATGCCCTCTTGAGAATATATTTTTATAATAAAAATTTTCACGTGAAACGAAACTCAATTTTAAAAGAAAAAACTAGATTTTCAAATGGTTCTCGCATTTTACGAATTAGTGGAAACTCATTTAAATTTATTTTATGCAGATTAAATTTCGAAACGCACCGCTGAAAATACACTTTTCTTATTTTAAAACGTAGATATCTCCCTAATAAGTTTTCAGAACTTTATAATTGTACAAAGTAAATAATTTTATATTGCATTCCTTGGGACAAGTTTCAGTTGAGTCTTTGAAAGACAATTTTCTAGGCCGGTCTGAGGCAAGTTACTTTATAGTTTTGTTTATGATAATATTCTAAGAATGATAAATAGTCTTGTAAATTTTTTTCGAAAAATTTGATAAAGAAGACTTAGCTATTTAAATTTGTGTCTATTTTCAATCGCGAGACGAATTTAATCTCTCTTGTACGTGAAAACCCGTAATTTTCTATGGCTTTGCGAGCAATAAGATACTAAAAAATTACCAAAAAGACATATAATAGATACATCTATGACCTTGAGAAATTATACCATAAAATATTCAACAATAAAAGATCGATGATATGATACCGCGAGCGTCGGACTACGTCCAAGGTTTTAGGCAGGCATAGGGTTTCTGATTTGAACTCATAAATCAAATCGCATGTAGGATAAGCATATATGTATGATAATATGAAAAACCCGGGTAATTAAAAGCGCGTGGATGTCGTTTTACATTTTAAAAAGATGGCTTTGTAGCTAACACTCGAATATAAAAAAGGTAAGTATTAAACAGAAAAAAGGGAACCTTTTTGAATAGAATAAAATATGAATAATAAAAATCTTTAAATAAAATACCCTAAAAATACTTTAAATCAACATTATCAAGGTTTACGAGGTTTACAAATCATTTTTAACCTATTCTAATATAAATGTATACCTACTTTAATTCTATAGAGTAACGCTTTATGTAAGTGTAGGTGTATTGGTATACATATTGTTTTGACAAAGAATATTTCGCACTAAATAAGTAAAAATTTACCGGCCGTCAATCACGTTGACATAGTTTCAAAATGAAAGCCGTCATATATATAATTTTAATAATTAATTAATTTACAAAAACATATTTTTTTTTTGTTGTAGATGCCGGTAGAGCAAGCAATTAGGTACAAAATGATATATAATTTATGTGGAGTAATTGTGAGGTTTTTTCTAAAAAGGGAGGCAAACATCTTAACCTTAACGTGTTAATACGTATGTATGATGATAAAAAGTAGATACTGTACTGATAGAGTTATTAGAAGATTCTTCTAAGCGGAAATCACATTTCAAATTGACGGTTTGACATTGACTATAATTAAACAATTAATGAACAGATAAATATTATAAGTGAAGTTTCAAAAATATATGTTATACCTACTTGAACATCGACGTCTTCAAATTTTTATACAGATTTTTAATGAATCGACTTTAAAATTCGACTGTATTTTTTTTATGTGAGTTACCTCAGAACTTTTTACTGGATTTACGGTTTTTGATGATTCGTTTTTTAGTCGAAAGCAGATCCTTGTCGTGTGGTTCCATTTAAATCTGATTGAGGTCTGTCGAGTACTTTTTGAGTTATTCCTTATATGCGTATTTACTATTTTATGCTATTTTATCCCCAGAGTACCAATTGGTATGAGTAAAATATTATAAAGATACAACAGTTACGCTGTAACTACGAGTATATACATTTAACTTTGTAACTGTTCTCGTATGAACATGACTAATATAAACTAAGTAATAAAAACAAGAAATTAAAAAAAAAAATGTTATAGTAAAGCATTATTTAAATTTATGTGCAAAAACGTTTTTCGTCGTGTTCAGTTAGGTCGTAAAATTATATCATTTTGTATATTATTACTAAATGGTTCAGAATTTGAATTAGTAACAAAATTGTATTCGACTGAAGTTAACCCTGTAGCAAACTTTTTTAAACGACAAGCATTAAATACGCATTAAAACAATAAGTTACTTGCCAAATCGTTTGGCAAAACTCACAAGCTGATCCGACATACCGTCATTTTTTTTCCATGAATGTATCAATTTTTATATTTTCTTTTATACTAACCTTGTCCTGATAATAACGAATAAAAATATGAATCAATTTAGCGCAGACATTTGGAAGTTATGCGCGTACAGATATACAGTCATTTAACATAAAATAAATCTTTGAATAAAAATTGTAATTTTGTTTCGTGTTCAAACACAATAAAACTCAATATTTAACTCTTCAATGTAAAAATAATTTGTTTTGTTTGGCCATAGTCACCACGCTAGGCAGGTGGGTTGGCTGGCTTGGTAGCACCGAAAACGTTGCTGCCCGTCTTCGGCCTGTGTATTTGAAAGCCAGCAGTTGGATGGTTATCCTACCATCGGTCAGCTTTTTAAGTTCCAAGATAGTAGTGGAATTGTATTATCCCTTAGTCGCCTTTTATAACACCCACGGGAAGAGAGGGGGTGGCTATATTTCTTACTGCTGTAACCACACAGCAGTAAAGAATATAGCCACCCCCAGAAGTTGATATTGAACATAAAGACGTAATATTTGTAGGCGTGTGACAGAGATATATGTATAAACATACGTAATATTTACATCTTAGCTTTTCTAGACTGTCTTAGGACTGCTGATCTGCTCATGGCGGAGTTCCTTGCCGAGATCTACTCATACGTCTCGGGTAGGAGGGCTCTCGGTGAGAACCCCACGTTGGATGGGATCCTATTGGTGTGCCGGATGGGGCAAGAAGCACTTATGCAGAGGTGGGGGGAAGAGCTGGCTGGGCAGCCGTATGGCACACGCGTAATGGCTGCCTTGCGCCCGGTTCTAGAGCGGTGGATGCGCCGTAAGCGCAAACCCCTCACTTTCCGTCTGACGCAGGTTCTCATCGGGCACGGCTGCTTTGGTGACTACTTGTGTCGGACAGAACAAAGGGAGCCGACGACTGGATGTCACGATTGTGGCGCGGCGGTGGATTCAGCCCAGCACACCCTTGAGGCGTGTCCGAGATGGCCGGCGCTGTGTCGCGATCTGATGATAGTCCTCGGAGGGGACTTTTCACTGCCGAGCGTCATCATCGCGATGCTCGGCAACGACAAGTTCTAGAAGGCGATGGTCTCCTTCTACAAGACAGTAATATCCCAGAAGGAGAATGACGAGTGGGTGAGAGAGGAGGCCGCCAACGCGGCCTCTCTCCGCAGGCGATGAACGAGGGTTCGTAGGAGGCACTACTTAATGCGCCTCCAGTAACGCCCCTGTACCCATGTTGGGCTGGGATGGGAACCCGGTCCAGCTAGACACGGCGTCGTCGGGATTGTTCAGAGGTGAGCTGGATAGTCCCCATGGAAGAGAAGTCTGGCCTTTTCGCCGAGGCCAGCCTGTCGCTGGAGGGATCCTGTTGCCTGCAGATCCGGGACCCTCCAATTAAAGCGGCTGAAGGCTCCCGCAGGGGTTTGGTCAGTATTGCACCCCCAAGTTTTGAAGCCGACATTCGGTCTAGGACTGCCTACCCGGGCGTCCTGGATATCACTGGTAAATAGGTTCCCCTGCGATACAAAAAAAAGTACTCGCTTCGGCAGTACATATACTAAAATTGGAACGATACCGAGAAGATACAAAAAAAGGACTGCTGACCTAAAGTCTGTTATAAAACGCACGTCGATGAGGATAAATTGAATGATGTGATAACACGGGCAACTAAGAGCGGTTGATAATGACTTAACACAAACTATGGTATATATTGTACACATTTTTTAATGATAACAGAATATTTAGAGATAATTCGAAGACAAGTTTCTGTTTATTCTTATAAAAGAAATTTATATTTGCAGTAATAAAATTTCATGGTTTATAGAAAATAAACGCATTTCATAAAGTCTACGCGTAAAAAATATGTGAATTGGCACGATTTTCCAACGATTATGACTTGGTTTCTATTTTTATCAATAACTTTTGTAAGGTTTTAACCCTTAAACCAATTTTTCCGTTTTTTAGAATTATTGTATAATTTTAATTTGCCTGTTCTCAAGACATTGACCGAATGTGTTCTTTAAAAAAATCATTCATCATTACAGCCTATACAGTCCACTGCTGGACATAGGCCTCCACAAGTTTACGCCAAAAATAACGTGAACTTTAAAAAAATGTGAGGTAGATATCTTTCTAGAACTCAATTTTACAGTGCTCTTATCGAAACAGTAAGCTTAAGTTATTTGAATTAATAAAGTAATAAACGCTTCACACTCAACGGATCCCCCAGTAGGATTTTCTCATTGTTGGGGTTCCGAAAACACATACAATACACAAACACAACGCCCAGACTACGACTAACATCTATATGGTCGATACAAATGTCTGTCGTGAGCGGGAATCGAACCCGCGACCGACAGCGCAACAGCCAGTGCTATTACCGATGCGCTAACGCGTCGTGAATGTTGACAATTGGATGATAGAATCGACTCAGCGTCTTTACCTGCAAAATTAGGTATGAAATTATAAAATTGCTTTGGTCGGCTGTTATTTAAAAAAAATGAGAGTAGCTTTTTATATTTTATTGGCACGTTTTCGTTTTTCACGTTATTTATGAGAATTTAATACAAAGTATTTCGTAACATTTTTAACGGATAATCGAGATCTAAAGAAGTAAAAGTTTAAAAGCCGACGATTTTCCAATATATATATTTTTTTAATTTTTTTGATAGTTTCTTTAAAATACATTCTTAATGCCACTTAAACACCGATCATCAAACAAAAAAAATGTTTCCTTCATGATCTGTCAATTCACATGGGTTCACTTAAGTTGCTAATTCAGACTTTTCTCCAAATTGTACGTATTGAAATAAGCCTAATCTATAAATAGAGATAAATAATATATATCTATATGAAATATCTTTAAAATGTAACAAATAAATATTATTATATTTATGATAATGATGACGAAACCAAAGAAATCAGATAACAAAATTCACTAATGATACGTTATTTATTACATCTAATAATGCAAAATAGCTCCTTTCAAGGGTTAAGTAAATATAGCAAACTAATTTTATTCATGGGCCATCATTGAATATGGTACACTTTGTATAGGATACATGAAACGATAAAACTAGCGAGTCTTTAAACATTGATACAATTTAAAGATCATAAATGTATGTAACATACGTCTATCTGACTAATACGTATATAGGAAAAACTTTCATCTAAATCAGTAAAAAGATCAAAGGCTTAAGAAAAATAAATAGAATCTTTGGCTATAAATCATGCGTCATTCGAAATGTTTCAAATTAAATCACGTAGGAAGTGAAAAGTTGCTAACGTTGTATAGATTTCGTTCATAATGAGAATTGTTACAGCACACACATGGTAGGATGTAAAAAAACAAACCAATACTCACGTTCAACCGGGAAGCGCGGTGGTCGGCAGCGAAGCTATTTCGAACTGCTTTATGCGTTTTGAATTCGTGCTTTGAATCTGCTTCCGTTCGTTGTCGTACGTAAAGCGTAAACACTAAGTATTGGTTACAACTCACTGGAATTATCCAAAACGATTACGATTCAATCAATTTCTCGAATCACGTTCGACTCTCAAGTTCAAACAACAACATGGTTATTGAAATATGTTAATCGTATAGTTTTCAACAGGTTTCTCTATTGACTTTTAACAGTGATTCGAATTGTTTACACAATAGGTATAAAACAATAAGTTAGATCTATAGTTCTATATGTACTATTTATTTTTTATATATCGAAGAACTATCTTTACTGTTATAGTTAAAGTTATAGTTTAAATCGGTTCTAAAACACTTAAAACACAATCGCACTCATTATTCAGTTTTACAAAATCGAGAACGAAAGTTTCGGATTTCATATAAACTCTTCGATGTTATTTACGCAACACAATGAGTTGCAAGCTTTCGGCAACAAATATGCGTCCTACCTCGAGCACGGCTCGACGGTGACTAACCGTTTCAGCAATACAGCATTCAGAATGAAACGGACGCTGAAAAATAAGAACACATCGCAGTAGCTCAGCCTCCCAGCGTTTTTATAAAATGCCGTCTTGTCGGGTCAATCAACTTAGAGGGATGGAGGACATATTTCCATGATGCGACTATATTTTTTTCGTGAAAATTCTTTCCTTATGGATAGTTAAGAAAATATTACTTAATCATAATATACTATGCGGTAATTTTATATAGAGCAGCTATTAATTTGTTAATAAAGAATTCATTAAGTATTCGGGTTTTATTTTCTTTTTAATCAAAGATAAGAAAAAATATATATTATATTTTATATTATATTAGGGCCCCCTAATCCATTAATTACGTAAGCTATTTTTAGATCAGTTTAGCCCCTCCTCCCTTAGGTGAGATTTAGTGTGATTTGCCTGGCCTCCCCACCTCTTACGTGAGATTGACACAAAATATTTTAAACTAAATTTATTTCTATTATTCGGAAAAATAATAAACCGTTCAGGTATTTAAATTAAATAAAATTCTATGCAAAAACACTTTTTTTTTTTAAATTTTACTCAATCCTTAGAGACTCGTGTACTTTTTGTGAACAAAATGATTTGAATACCCATGAGATTTATTTTAGCAGGCAAAACGAACACTTAAAATAACTTTTTTTAATAGATAATATCTTATATATATTTTTTAAGTTAAGATGAGATGTTCGATTATTACACCCTCGGTTTAAATGAGATTTGGTGAGACTTTTACAGGTTTAATGTAGCGGTTTTAATGATCGCTTTTCTTTTTCTTTTTCGTCATTTAAAAATGCGTTAAATCATCTCTCATCGTATTCTATCTAAAATATCTATATTATAACAATTAAACGTAGTTAGTAAATGGATTAAATTATTCGATAGTTTACATAATATATACAGACATTATATATGTATACAGATATACATAGTTATATATTTTTGTAATCAAGATTTAAATGTAAAAACAAAAAGATCATAGTACCTACATGTGAGTACAGCAGAATCTAGCAATTTAATTTAATTTTATTTTATTTAAAAATTTATGTACACTAGGACAGCAAAAGGAAATAGTTCTTATAAACAATGCTGGTACAAAGGCACTACTTATCCCATGATGGAATCTCTTCCAGTAGTCCTGCCACAGAAAACTTATAAAACAGTCGCAAAATTAGCGTGTACAATCTAAACATATTGAGAATAAAAATATAATATATAATAAATACATAATTATACAATATATAAATGCACACATACATAATGATGTATACACACATAGATACAAATAACACGATAGTTATACTTATACATACACGCATACACATATACGATACATAATATAATACATACGATAATATATTCCAATACGCATAAGGACACTTAATTAAATTGATTATTGGTTTATTTTAATTTTGTAGTGATTTTCAATATTTCTTCTTAAATTTTAATAAATACCCTCATCGTTTTTTTTTAAATTCTGGTCTCTTTATTTCTTTTTATCAATTCTGATGTAAAATGACGATTATTATTATTATTATTATTGGTGGAAACTGTGGATTTTATACCATTCATTTGTTATAATTGTATTTGGTATGTAAATCCGATTATTTCCCGAATAATAAAAAAAAAAAATCTCTTTTAACGGTTTTACAACACTTGTTCATTATTATTATCAAACAATGCATTACAGTTTATATAACACTAGCGACCCGCTCCGGCTTCGCACGGGCATAAAATATAATCATAGCCTATGTAATTCACTGAAAAAATTATTAAAATCGATCCAGTAGTTTTGATTTATTCATTACTGCCCGTTGCCCGCACGCGTTAACTTTAGAGTAAAAGCCGGCCGGAACCGCTGCAAACGCTACGTACCACAATTTTTAAATCTATAATATCTTCGAAAATATTCATTTAAATCATATGCTGTAAATATGCGGGCCATATAGATCTTTATTAAATCAACAATGTATTTAAGGTATTTAATTAGATAAGGATAAATGCTGAATTGGTTAAATACAGCTCGCTTTGAAAATTAGTCATTATTGTCGTAAAAAGTAAATGATAAAAAAATGTTATTGTGGGATATGCATAAGAGATAGACATATACTATAGCGGAGTTTTCTGTAGACCTTTTCAATGTGTACAATATTACATACATTATTTTGATAAATCATGTAGGGTTCAGGCTGCGTTTGCAATGTAAGCGGAAAAAATGTAATTATTTACGACATCACATTATAAACCTCAAAAATAACAGTATTTCTCCACTATTTAATGGATATTATTATACATATAAACCTTCCTCTTTAATCACTCTATCTATTTAAAAAAAACCGCATCAAAATCCGTTGGGTAGTTTTAAAGATTTAAGCATACATAGGGACATAGGGAAATAGGAACAGAGAAAGCGACTTTGTTTTATACTATGTAGTGATTATATAAGACAGCGCTTAACAAACTAAATACTACATATTATAATTTCACGCTATATAGTTTATCTATTTTTATTTTATATTATTATTTGTTACTAGCGACCCGCCCCGGCTTCGACGGGTGCAATGCTGATACTAAATATACTACAAAATGTATTTATAGTGTGAAGCTAGCTTATAGCATGGTTATTAACATAATAACAACAACATTCAAACATTTGTCGTTAGATTACACGTTGTTACAGAATGCGTTGAAGAAATAAAGGCTCACTGCTCGTTCCCCGTAGGTGATAGCGTGATAATATGTAACCTATATGTTGACCCGACTTCTTAATAATATTTGTGCCAAATTTCAAGTAAATCCATGCAGTACTTTTTGAGTTTATCCCGGACATACATACAGACAAACAGACAAACAGATAAAAATTCTAAAAACTATATTTTTGGCTTCGGTGTCGATTGCAGATCACACCCCAAGTATTCTTTTAAAAAAATATTCAATGTACAGTTTTGACTTCCCTACCATTTTATTATATGTATAATATAATACACAAACAATTTTGCTAATCTTAACATTAAAAAAAAATGTTTGTTGTTGTTTAAAAATTTTGATAAAATTAGACTGATCTACGTAGTAGATAAAAGCTTTTCTGGGTCGCTTAAGTCTTTTGTGTTATGAATGCTCATTTATGTAATTAAATACCTGCTATAAATATTTTGTTCAACTATACAAAGAAAAATAATTAGTGAACGAACAAAAAAATTAAACACGCTCTATTAGTAAAGAATATTTTAACGAATAAAATGGAACATAAGCAAGTTTTATGTACCTACTTAGAATAAATAAACATATATCTTTAGCATACACACAGAGTTTTCTGTTTCTAAGGTAAGCAACTTAATGCTTGTGTTGCAGGTAACAGCCAACTGATATAGCAACATTTTTTTTTCAATATATGGTACATATTAATAAATATATAATTATACAACTATTACATCCAGACTCAGGCAGAAATCGAACCCACAATCCGCAGCGCAGAAAGCAGGGCCACTACAAATTGCGCCAACGGGCTGGTCAAAATGGTAAATAGAATGGTTTTCATTACTGGTTAGTAATGAAACAGAAAACATCGCAAGGAAACCTGAAAAAAAAGAACCTGAAAATGCATAATGTGAAATTAACCTCCTCCTTAAAAATAGGAGACAACCCAGAGCAGGTTTTCTCTGCCAGTGAGACATTTAAGAGTCGATGTATTTTTGGACTCGTTAAAATGTCTATAAATTAAATAAATTTTCCCAGTGGCCCGTCAATAAGTGGTTACTGTTACCCGCGGCTTCATTTGCGTGGGAAGTGACCTTATTATACAAATTTTATTACAATTGGCTCACAGTAACTTATGACACACACGAAATGCCAAATAGTACAAAGCTATTTATGAATAGGTAATAAATAATTACAATAAATAAATGCCCCCACTAGGATGTGTCAAGAATACATACACAAACATACACAAACACAAACGCTTAGATTACGGCAATCATCTGTACGTCATATACCAGTTTTTGGCGTGAACAGGGATGGAACCCGTAACCGCCAGCGTAGCCAGTACGGTGACCGCTGAGCCAATGCTTTTTCATAATAAACAAGCGTTATTATAGAGAATTACGAACAACTCAATTAGCAGTAGCTGCCGTGGAATCGATTTACCCTTGAAAACGATTATAAATATTATTTATGTCTATCTAATACTGCTCATGCCGCGGTTGCATAGTGTATTAAAATTAAAATATTGTTCAAATTAATTAATAAACAAGTTTGTTTTGTTGTTTAAGTAGTACAACTTTTTCTCGAGTCAGAGTTCCGTATTAACCGTGAAAACAGTGAGAGTGTCCGTTCAGCAGTCGGAACTAACGTGATCTATATGAAAATAAATTGAATTGAATTACGATAGCTTTTTTGTAATACCTATATCGTTTTCTTCTGAATAATATGGGGATAATAAAGATTACGTTTTATTGGTATCAGCTAAATCGAACACTATGCCAGCCATGTCTGATATAATTTTAGAAGTGACAACGACACTATATTTTTCAGTATACTAACAGTATATAATTTGCGTTGGCGCAACGGTCACAACACTGGCTTGTGGCTGTTGCGCTGGCGGTTGCGGGTTCGATCCCCGTACATGACAAACATTTATATTGGTTATATAGATGTTTAGCGTGGTCTGGGTGTTTGTGCAGTCCTTGTGGGCCTTCTCACCGTGCCTCGGAGAGCACGTTAAGCCGTCGGTCCCGATTGTTATCATGCACACCTGATAGCGATCGTTATTCATATTAGGGAATATATCCGCCAACCCGCATTAGACCAGCGTGCTGGATTAAGCTCTGATCTTTCTCCTACATGGGGAAAGAAGCCTAAGCCCAGCAGTGGGATATTACAGGCTGAAGCGAACAGTATATGTTTAACCTGTAGTATACTTGTATAAAGTTATACATTTAATGATTTATTCATTACTATTTTTTTTTAATTACAAAGATGTTAAGCAAGTGTATGTTGTGCCAAATTAATTATTAGTCTATATAATAGCCAGCGTGTTGCGGCTCTGGTTAACCTCACACACCACAGAAACCCACTACTTGAGAATAGTGTTATTTTGCTGTGGTCTTTAGTAAGGTTGAGGTACTTTCCAGTCGGACTGCTCAATACATTACAATAATATTATATATTATTTCCTGCTGCGACTCACATCAATATAGTTTTACAAAATAATCAATCATGTTCCTGATGTTCGATATAAGTAAATATGTTTAATCTCTAACCAAGATTCAGTTTTTGTGAATCAAACGCTTAACTTATATTGAAGCAATAATAATTAAAAAAAAAATATTTCTGTTAGGAAATTAATTCAATAGTTTAAACGTACCTTAATTCATATGAGACAACAAGGATTTACTCTAAATAGAAACGAAAGTATTCTTCTTAAAACTTTTTCTTTGGCCAACCATTTTGCGACTCATAATTTTTAAGGCATATAATTTTTCGTCGTATCTCTCACTTGGAAATTGGTACACATTTTTTATACGATATGATCTCGCCCTAACTCACGCCAAAGGCTTAATTACATGCGGTCGCTGAAAAAAAAATTAAAAAAAACCACTAAGCGTATTTTTATGAGTAAAAATTTAAAATCCTTTTTCTAAAGCTCTCCACATTACACATACAAAATGAAAATGTTTGCCATAATTTAAAATTCCATCAACATTTACACATTCCAAGATTTTAAAACGATATTTGAACACACACTTTTATATTCCATTTTTATTATAGTAGCTTTACTTAATTGTTTAAATATTTTAGGTTTGAAGGTGGAGCGTAATAATATACATATAAAAAGAATAACACTTTGATTTGTTTTCATTCGATAAATGATTTTTTCTAGGGATTCATTACTCAAAAATTGCTTACCTTAAATTTACTCGTAATTATGACATTGCTGTACGTCTGAAGGGTGTCACCTACCTTGCAGAAGATCGCAGCTAAATAATACTGCTAAATATCTATATTTTATCAAGTAACACACACACACACACACACACACACACACATCAGTCTTTCGCACTCTACTGCTGGACATAGGCTTCAACAAGTTCGCGCCAAAAATGGCGTGAACTAATGTGTTTTGCCCATAGTCACCACGCTGGGCAGGCGAGTTGGTGACCGCAGGGCTGGTTTTGTGGCACCGAAGACGCTGCTGCCCGTCTTCGCCCTGTGTATTTCAAAGCCAGCAGTTGGATGGTTATCCCATCATCGGTTGGCTTTCCAAGTTCCAAGGTGGTAGTAGAAATGTGTTATCACCATGGGAAGGCCCCAGGTGGCTATATTCTCTGCTGCCGTAACCACACATCTTATCGAGTAAAGATTATTAAATTAAGAAAACATATTATTTGTAAAAGAAAATAGAATTTTACTATAAAAATGCTTTATAGAATATTTATTATGTATATCCCCATTATTACCGCATACTCCTATCATTAACCGAACTTATATGTAAGGAAGCTGGAGCGGCAGTCGGCTTGTCACATCTGTCGCCGCCGATAACAGTTGAAGACGTTTTGTTGGCATGGCGTATAATGGCGTATGCTTTGCAAGCCTAAAGGAAAGGAAAACAAAGAACTAAAGATCTAGGTCAGTGGACCTAACACATTTTCCTCAAATATCAGCTCCGATCGTAATACAATAGCATTTTTTAAATTTTATTTTAGTTTCGTTGTATGAGTTTTAATTTTTAAGCTTTATTTTTTTCTTTTACTTTTACAGCTTACCACGATTGTTGTTTTGAAACTGCCGATTTTTTGGCGACGTTGCAGACGTTATGCTCCCGAGCGAGTCCCGTGAACACAAATCTAGGCGAACGTTAAAGTGTATGTCATAAATGATACTTAAAAACAAGCAGAACAAAAGACAGACCAATACTATGTGTAATGTAATTCTGTTAGATTAGTTTTCATCAAAATGGCTTTAGTAGTTAACAGACGGACCGTGAAGTCTACAACGATTATTGGAAAAATACAAAGATTTATCGTTGCTGTTCCCCTCGCAGGTTTTATTTTATAATGACTTATTATTTATTTAAAGTTGATCAACTAAAATAATTTCATTATTTTTGATTTATTATTTCTACTATTGATTTTACTATAATTTCATTATTATACTATTATTTCTGTCAGCTAAAACTTTAGTGTTTTATCTTCTTTTTTGAATTTATTCATATTATCATAACTTCATCATAGTCTAGAAAAATAATTAGTATTTACAATCTCATTGTAAAATTTGATGGAAAATAAAATTTAAATACGTTACAAATATTTATTTCAAGTTCGGCTTATTCCAGCTCAAAGTTGAAAACAAATTGAATATTAATCTAAAGTCGATGTCGTGGTCTTAGCTCCGTTTGTTAAAGGGATTATGAACGATATCTAGTTTCGCCAGGGACTAAAATTATTGAATGTTAATACCTATAGTTTTAGAATAATACCCATTGAGGTACCAACCCGCATTGGAGCAGCGTAGTGGATTAAGCTCTGATCCTTCGCCTACATGGGGAAAGAGGCCTATGCCCAGTAGTGGGATATTACAGGCTGAAGCGACCTAATTGAGGTTGATATGATAATACTTATTGAAAGCCTAATATCCAAATTTGGCATTTGCATTTATTACATTAACAAAGATGTAATGCTTGATAAAATTCTGACTGTAATAACTGATTAAAAAACATGCCAGTCAAGCTAGCATTAAAATTTTAATAGTTATAAAATGTTGACATTTAATTTACTATCAAGTAATATCATTTAAGTCTAACAACCATGCTGTCTAACTACGGGTTTTGATATACAATGTTTCAGGGGTTTTTTTTTTCACCTTTAAATACGTGATTATCGTTTAAGCAAAATTTATTTTAAAAAAATGATGGATTTTAGTCTACAAACTTTAGGCTTAATTTTTGTGCTAGACGATCTATCAGTAAAAAGATGCACGAATTTTTTCACAAGGTAAATGAGTTGTTAAAAAAGAAAAATTCCCTAAAGGATTCCTAACTATAGAGGGATAAGGTTGTATGGAATTTTATTAACATTTGAGCTACATATAAAAGATTTTATTAGCGTATAAAGAAAAAGTGTAATTACTGTTATATTTCAACTACTGAAAATTCTTTAAAGAAAGTAAAGGGGCTAAATCTAGTATTTATACAAAAAAAAAGTACAATAAATTGTTATAAATTTTAATTCTAGTTATTTTTTTAAATAAATTAAATTAAATTAACTTTATGTTATACCATGAGAATAATGATGTTGGATGCGTATTTTTTCGTTTATTTATAAGTATTTATTAAAGTACTATGTTACTAAACTAAATAAAACAAGTAAGTATATAAATTTTTAGTAATTTTTTGGTAAATAATCGATTTTTTTAATAAGAAATTTAATCATATTTATCGTCTGTAGTATATTTAGTAAGTGGAATTATACTAACATGTCAGGTGCGATTTAGTGACAAGACGATTTACAGTGGATAAGCGTGGTGAATTAAGATACTTCTTCTTAATCTACTCACATTCTCGTTATTGCTACTGGACAATGCCTTTTATTCAAAGGCCATTGTTTAACCGCGAGATCTGCCAGACACAGTACAATTAGAGGTACGAGTATATTCTTAATACCTAGATGATTATGTGTCTATTATAATGACTAAACATAACAACAGTTATAAAGCCTACACATAATTAGCTAGTGGCTCTTGTATTGAAACAATATTAGTTTCTCTAATAGTCTAAGATACGAAATAAACGTAACCTTAACATAGGAGGTGAACAAATGGCTGTTTAATCGATTCGCAACCGCCATTCAAACCAGACTTTTAGCAGGCAACCCTAAGTCGTCGTATTTGCAACAACGCTCATTTTGATGTAAAATTTATTTATTAAAAATGTGGGTGAAAATAAATAGGACACTATGTCTGTCTGAAAGGCCGGCAACGCACCTGCTAATCCTCTGATGTAGCGGGTGTCTGTGGATGTTGTTTTCGCTTATCACCAGGTGGGTCAACTGTCCGTTTGCCCCCTCTTCTATAAAAATATATATAGTAATAAAAATGTTTAAACCTACCAAACAAGTAGTTTTAGAGTAATATAGCCAGGAAAATAATAGACAACTCAAAGTTTTCATTTTCTACAAGTTTCATAATGTTGGTAGGTATTAAATTTTTTCTTCTCTATGAAACGTCGTTACGCTGTCAGTTTAATAAAAGCTTTGGAAACTATCTTGCAGCTTTATTTCTATGATGATAATGATGATGCGCGGCAATCAAGAAACTCGGAGCGACGTCAGGCACGCTGGCGTCAGACTTTTGAAAACACTGAATCTTTTTCCTCAGTTAAGCAGATGGGTTCACTTAGTCACTGCTTCGAATCTCTTATTAATAAACTGCCGTGTTCGATAATGACTTTAAATTACTATATCAGAAATGTTACTTTGTTTGTTTAGAACTAAACAGACACGTAGGTGCTTAAATTGGTTAAAACTTGGAGACGTGATAAACTCCTATTAAGTGAAAATTCGATTAAAGTTGAACTAAATGAGTTCACACTCGAAATTATACGGAGTAAATTTTTCATGAAATTAACGTGAAACGATCTTTTGATAAACGGTATCATTATCACTGTGTGTTTAGTATAATACAGTTAATTTTTGTTTATCTGAAGAAATAACTTCTATTATTATTATCACGTGTTTCATGTGAAGCGAGTAAACGAAAGAAGCTTGCGTACATGCGTTCTTGCGTGTGTTCAGGCGTGAGTGCATGCATTTAGGCGTGCGAGTTATGCGTGTGTATAGGTTGTAGATCGTAATAAAATGAATACATTGCGTGTTGCGCTAATTATGCAAATACTATAAACAAAAACTGTATAATAGAACTTTTTAAAACATTGTATGCTCACTGTACTATGTATTCATTACATACCGTACTTAGTAATTTTTGAAGTATAACTTCTTTACGCATGCTTGACTTGGGGAGTAAGCCAGTGACGTAATGCGTGACGAGAGCGTTACGAAAAGTGTGATCGAGGGAGGCGGATGGAAGTTGAGAGGGAGATATAAGTTAGATTGAGCTAAAGAAGTTTTATTTTAGTTGTGTGTTTTAAAGCACACTCGTTTTTTTATTGACAGAAAGACCAATATTATTACGTATAACTTCGGTTTTCTTTACCCATAGGGAGCAAACGGGTCTACATTACAATTACTAACGCTCTGCCGACCGTATCTATCTTTGATTTGTCACAAGACAGTATTTTTTGAACCGAAAGGGGTAGGTAAAAGAAAAGTTATCATATTATTACTATAGTTGCTGTGACAAAAATATGTAAGCCAAGAATTTTAAAAATCGCCTTATATTTGAAATATTTAACTGGGTATAAGTATCCGCAATATTAGTGAGAATCCGCAATGTTTGAAAACAAAAGTCTTGGAGCAATGCGTCCTGCCTGTGTTAACATATGGAGCCGAGACGTGACACTGACGAAGGGACAGGTCCACAAGCTTAAAGTCGCTCAACGTGCAATGGAACGGGCTATGCTTGGGGTTTTTCTTAAAGATATTATTAGAAATGAGACTCTCCACGAGAAAACGAAAGTAACCAACATAGCCCACAGCAAGTTGAAGTGTTTTAGAAGACGCACCACTAAACCAAAGTAGTTGTTCATTTTTACATACATATATACATACTAGCTGTGCCCGCGGCTTCGCCCGCGTTGAAATTAGTGTGTCACAAAGTTTTCCCGGCAAACTTCCAGTGAAACTCTCATCAAAATCGGCTTAGCCGTTCCGTAAACCTTCCTCTTGCCAATGGTGGATGGAGCCCTCTCTCCAATGGTGAAACGCATGAAAATCCGTTCAGTAGATTTGAGCGATTCGATCACATACACTTTTGGGGACTTTGTTTTATGTTGTAACTAACTGTTGCCCGCTATTACGTCCGCGTGGTTATGAAGATATGCATTACTATTAAGATGTTTAACGCAAATTATTTTTTTATTTCAGTCACTTGAAATGCTTATCAAACTTTTTAAAAGGTACAATTTAGTATAATTTAATAATTATTTTTATAAAACCTCTCTATACACCACATTTTTAGTTTTATTTTCAGACTGTATATGTTTCATACAAACTATCAAACCCAATTAAACCCCCTTAGCGGTGGAATATCGTAAAATCCGTTCTTAGCGGAGTCTGCTAACGGTTTTTGAGTTCTCGTGATGAGTGAGTTAGTGACCTTTCTCTTATATATATATATATATATATATATATATATATATATATATATATATATATATATAGATTACGACGCATTATTTGGACACCTCCTCACCATCTATAGAGCATATATTTTAAATATCAAGTCTTACTTCAAAAACATAAAACTTTCATACATACTTCCGACCCCCGTTTTATCCCCTTAGGGGTCGATTTTCGTAAAATCAGTTCTTAACGGATGTTTACGCTCTATAAGGAACCTACCTGCCAAATTTCAGGTTTGTAGCTGTTATAGTTTCGGAGGTTTCGTGATGAGCGAGTCAACCTACCATCCCCCGTTTTAACTCCAAAAAAGAGTTGATTTCTAAAGATACATTATTTGGACACCTTCTGACTATCTATAAAGCATACATTTTAAATTTCAAGTCTCTTACTTCAAAAACATAGGACTTTCATACAAACTTCCATCCCCCGTTTTATCCCCTTAGGGGTCGAATTTCGTAAAATTCGTTCTCAGCGGATGTTTACACCCTATAAGGAACCTACTTACCAAATTTCAAGTTTTTATTGTTATAGTTTCGGAGATTTCGCGATGAGTGAGTCAACCTACCATACCCCGTTTTAACCCCAAAAGGGAGTTGATTTCTAAAGATACATTATTTGAACACCTTCTCACTATCTATAGAGCATACATTTTAAATTTCAAGTCTCTTACTTCAAAAACATAGGACTTTCATACAAACTTCTAACGCCCGTTTCACCCTCTTAGGGGTCGAATTTCGTAAAATCCGTTCTTAGCGGATGTTTGTGCCCTATAAAAAGCCTTCTTGCCAAATTTCAAGTTTGTAGGTATTATAGTTTCGGAGATTTCGTGATGAGTGAGTCAACCTACCATCCCCCGTTTTAACCCCAAAAGGGAGTTGATTTCTAAAGATACATTATTTGAACACCTTCTCATCATCTATAGAGCATACATTTTAAATTTCAAGTCTCTTACTTCAAAAACATTGAACTTTCATACAAACTTGCAACCCCGTTTTGCCCCTTTAGGGGTCGAGTTTCGTTAAATCCGTTCTTAGCGGATGTTTACGTCCTATAAGGAGCCTACCTGCAAAATTTCAAGTTTGTAGGTGTTATAGTTTCGGAGATTTCGTGATGAGTGAGTCAACCTACCATCCCCCGTTTTAACCCCAAAAGGGAGTTGATTTCTAAAGATACATTATTTGGACACCTTTTCACCATCTATAGAGCTTATATTTTAAATTTCAAGTCTCTTACTTCAAAAACATAGGACTTTCATACAAACTTCCAACCCCCCTTTTACCCCCTTAGGGGTCGAGTTTCGTAAAATCCGTTCTTAGCGGATGCCTACGTCTTATAAGGAGCCTACCTGCCAAATTTCAAGTCTGTGAGTGTTATAGTTTCGGAGATTTCGTGATGAATGAGTGACCTTTCGCTTTTATATATATTATTATAGACTAGCGGACCATTTACCAGGTCCAATTATGTTTTCAAACCATCCATGAACCCATATAAATATACGTACACAATTTGAACCAAATCGGTCCAGCCGTTAAGGAGTTCAGTAACAAACACACGCACAGAAGAAATATAAATATATATTTATTTATAATATTTAATACAGAATTTTATAACACATTATTCCTTAAGACTTAGCATTTATTCTTAGCTTATATTATTTTCGTTACATTTCTACTTCAGTCTAGACAGACATTGAGTATTATATACATTACTAATATACATACAAATTCATATGAAGCTAATTGTATTTGGTGTCTCGCAGGTATCGTTAGGTATTACGAAATACTGCATATATCATATAGCATTAAATCTTTTAAAAATATTTGTTATTTTATTATTTTTTACCCGACTGCAAGGAAGGGTTATGTTTTTCGCGCGTATCTTGTATGTATGTATATTGTATGTAATAATCTTTACTACCTCATATTTCCAGAACCACTGAACGGATTTACATAATTGAGGTATCGTTAGGTTCGTCTTAGCTGCCCAAGTGTTCTTAGATAGGTGACATTAAAAAAAAACAAACATGGCGGCTGCGCGAAGTCATTGTAGTTAATGAAAAAAAAATTTTTTTCTCGAATACTACAATATGGGTATCAAATTGAAGGGCACAATACAAGGATTTTAAAAAGGTATATCATGATTATTATTACCGTAATACTAATAAAGAAATACAATATTAAAGTTTAAAAAATGTGGACTTTGCTCTTTCCCACGCCTATGCCATGCCAAACTCGCCTCCTAGACAACGATCAACTTCGGGGTGTAGCCTTTCTAATAAAAAACAATGGTTAAAAAAAACATACAATTAAAATTACAAATAAAAATTAATAAATGTCACTCCAATTTACAATTACATTAATAAAATCAATAACAAATACATAATACCAAATACAAACAAATAATTTTAATAATAATTTCATTATATTAAAACTAATAGTTGTTGACTTAAGCAGTCACCTATTTGCTTTAGCAGGTCAGGCTTACGTTGCTTTGAGCAGAGTGAGATCTTTCTCCGGGCTTGCTATCAGTTCTTTTGACCCTAAAAAATTACTTAATCAACCACATGATGTAAACTGTTTTAATGAATTGAACCGATTACGTAATTTGTCTGACTAAAAAGACATAAATAAAATAATAATTGCATGTCTCCGACTAAATAATCACAATAAAGAGAGAATGATTTGACTTATCCTTCAATTTCATGCCTCCGACTGCATATTATCTACGACGTTGCATAAAGTTTCGAAGGACTACCGTATTAATATATTTTAAATGTACAGCACAAAATGTTTGATATTGTTTCTATTTATTTCGCTGACTTTGTGTGCATATTGAATTTTTATCTTGTTCCAGCTTTTTCAGTTGATTTTCTATTAGTTGTTCTTCACGCAGGCGGGTTTTTTGTTTTTTTTTTAATTATTATTTTTTTTATTATTATATAGTATATGAAAGAAACGTTAAAAAAAAGAACAAGTTTGAGTGGATGGATGTTGGTGATTCTTTTACGTTATAACTACTTAACCGATTTTAATGAAAATTGGTAGATAACAGTAAAACTGAAGATCTATAATAGCACGAGAGATATTTATTATTTAAAAGTTGCCACGGGATGAATAATGACGTCAGAAAAACCATGTGGTGCAGCTAGTCTACTAAACATACACTGCTTATAAAAATTAATATATATAACAGAGAAATTAAGCTTATAGCAGCTTATAACAGAGAAAGTAATAAAAATAAATAAATAATTTGAAAATTTATACCTACAATTTCTAGAAGCAATGTTATAAGTAAACTTGGAGTACTTGAAAAGCGCCCTTTGATCTCAAGTTCCTTTGATAGCAAATAAACAAAAAATATAATCTTTTATTAATCAGTACAGATCGCCGTCAGCAGAATTCAAACACTGTTATTGATAGCAAAAAAAATCTTTCTAAACTAAAAAATCTTTGTATCCATCCTTTCTAATCTAAAAAATCTTTGTATCCACCGACATTAAAATATCCCTTTTTCTGATTACCCTTGTCAGAACTATAAATACTTGTCCGTCGTTGTTGATGTTACATTTCCTTCCCTTGTTTCCTTTAAATATAAATTAAAAGAAACACTTGCTTTCATTATCTAGTGTGTTATCATCTGTATAGAATATGTATGTATTTACTTATATATTTTAGTGAGTGTGTATATGTTTATGTATATGTACAAGTGTATTTTTGTATTTTGGTATGTATGTATGGTATTTATATGTATTTGTTAGTATGTTATTTTTTTAAATATATATATATACATTTATCAAATTTATCATCTTTTATTTTTTCTTTTTTTTATGTTATTTGTCTTGTGTTTTATAGTGTAAGTAAATACTTCTTGCACTGTTTGCCTCGCTATATAGGTAAAGCACTTACTCATGACCATGAGTTGATGGGAAGAAATCTCTTTCAGAGATAAGTCCACCTCTGCCATAAACATTCTTATTATGTTGTTTTTACATGTATTTCTTGAGTGCAATAAAGTATATATAAAAACGAGCTAAGCTTTTAAAGGTAATCTTACCTCTCATCGTTTTTAATAATAAAATTAGGTATTTCTTTTTGGCTACATTTCTACCTTTATCCTACATGAAATCAATGAATCATTTTTTTTTACTGTGAGACGTCATTATTTCAGTACAAAATGTTAGTTAATATTGTTATCGTATTTACGCACATACGCTATGAATAGTTTCTGATACGTGTGGCGAAGGACTATACAATACAATCAAATGTATATGGTATTTTCAATTCCACGTAAAGTGGAATTCCACCTTGAGAATCCAATCACAGGCTGCGTTATTGCTATTAGATTAGATTTAGCTTTGCAAAGAACATATTCTCGTTTAGCTTAATTGTAAACATAACAGTTCAAATAGAGAAAAAGCTATTACGATTGTTTTGAAATAAGCTAAACTTAACGCAATTAATTTGTTTACTATTTAACAAAAACTAAATTGAATTTTAATCGGAAGTATAAATATAGGTATATATCTAATCTAGTTAACTGAACTCCCGTGAGCCGTATTGAAAGTAAAATTAAAAATACTGTTATAAGGTGAGTGAGGTAGTTGATGACCCACTTCTTCCCAGTTCTATCGAAACTAGAATGTTGCATAGAATGCTAATGGCACAGACTTAGTGTCTCCATTGGAAATCCAGGCAATCTACGTTATGGCATGGCAGGGGACAGCGTTAAGAGTGCCAAGCGCAAGTAGAGACCTAGTTTAGGGCTCATATTGGTGTCGTTGACTTTAAGTTTCCTTGTACTATTTGGCATTGGATTCCGAAAATAATATATCTTTATAAGAATGCAGTGAACGCTATGGAATTAAAAGCACTGAGTTGTATCATTTTATTGCCTCCACTCGCGGAGACGATAACATTTTTACTGTTCCGTTTATTTCCGTTGAAATGAAGCCTATATCACTCAATGATAATTTAGCATTGTGCTGATAAAAGGATTTTTCAATCAAGGTCGAGTATCAAAATAATTTAAAAATCTAATATTTCATCTTTATAATATTCTTATATACAATAAATTGCCATTGTATATTTATTATTACGACATCATTAGTCAACTACTACATCATTTACCTTAAGGATAAAAATAGTTTAAATGTCAGAATCTTTGAACAGTTTCTAATTTCATACAAAAAATTCCGCATAAATGTTAGGTATTAAGTTTTAGTCTGTCCATAATTTGACAAAAGTGAGCTGCGACAATGACAGTCGTATATGTTTCAATCAGGAACTCTTGTTTCCACACATACATATTAAGAGTCCAATAAATCTGTTTGAATATTTTACAATGAGTTATTTAACTTATAATGCCTTGCAATCAGCATCAGTCAGTTTTTATCAACTAATAAAAATCATATACAACATAATTGTTTATATTAATTGTTATATATATATATATATATATATATATATATATATATATATATATATATATATATATATATATATATATATAGAATTTTAGAATTCCTAATGTGTGGGTAACACAAAAATAAAATCGTACATATTCAAAATAGCATGGTGTCGTTTCCTCCTCATCATTATATCAAAAATTTCGATCTAGCGGGTACATCGTTCCATTCGCTAGAGCGCCGACACGGTCAGTCGGAGACGCGGGTTCGATCCCCGCTGGAGCGGTCAATTTTTGATATGATATTCAAAAATGTTTAAAATTTTAATTTTGTTAAACTTATGCTCAAAGTTCAAAATCAGGCACGAACTTTTCTGGTACCTACTTAATTTCTTTAGAATTATCTCTCAAGCATGCTCAAGCACATTACTGAAGAAGTCTTAACATTTTGGTATCGATTCTGAGTGATGAATACCCACAGATTAATAGTAGAACAATGTTGCGGTTATCGTCCGAATCTTACACCTAAAATTGATCAAAGTCCTTTAACGTTATAGCCATTCACATACAATCGTATTCTGTGCATACCTTTCCCTTTTTGAGTACAAACTTGTTTTGGAAGTCTTATGGAAGAAAGAAGTTTATGTGTGGATTTTGGTTTGGTTACATAATATTCCATTTCTCTTTCATGTAATTGACTTACTCGATAATGAAGAAACATCGCGATGAATCCAACAAGCTTAAGAATATATTAAACATGTAAATTAACTCGTCGTCAAGCAGCGTAGTAAATTAAATTCTATTTATTTTCGCTAATAGCGGAAAACGTCTTTGACAAGCGGTGGAACGTTTACTGGCTGTGTCTGGTGCAGCTCATTGGCAATCTTTATTCCCTCGTTTCTAATTTATTTATTAAAACGTATTGAAGTTAAAATTTATATGTACTACTTATTCAAGAATCATAGGTTTTCAACTTGATTTTAAAAATTTTAATAGAATGATTTACGTACAATAGCACGATTCGACCTCGGATATATGTACCTAATATTTAATATATTTCCTGCATTTAGGCAGGTTAAAGTTTTCAATTGAATCTCAGTAATCTTACTTCTAACAATAAGAATTTTAAACAATTCAATAATAATAAAAATGAAAGATGATAAGAATGAAATGCCAATCTGAAATTTTTTATCATTAAAGTTATATTCCAACCAACCAGATTGACTGACACTAGCAAATTCAATCAAAAAGTTCGAGATTTATTTCACAAGCACTAGAAAACCCACGCAATAATTTTTACTGAGGCAATAACATCACTAGAATATATCCTTGCGAGTTGTTTAACGTGTCCTAAGTTAATTGTTAATCTATTTTTGTTTTCGTGCCCTCAATCATCGTTTTAGAGGCTCTTATAAATTATAACGTTGGAAATTGCTTGATACGGTTAAATTTGAAACGATTGCCGACTCAATTTGAACGATAAAAATAAGGAACAAAGTCAGAATAAAGTTCAGTTAAGTTAATTTTATGTGTAATTTAATAGGAGAGCCTTATTTTAGAATATGACACATACGCTGCAAAATTTTATAAAATCTTAGATATAATAACAAAGAATAAACAATTTTTCCTTGTAAACGGCGGATAGGAATAAAAATGGGATTGTATTTTTAACTGAGAAGTAAAGTGGTAACGTCGAAACAGGTGTTACAAGAAACGGAAACGTCGAAGATTGAAAATCTATTCAGTCAAATTTAAAAATAATATGATTTCCGTTTCCAATTATACTGTGGGTCATTGGCCAGTTTTTTAATTAATAATTCAAATGTAGTACTAATGACATACTATATACAAATACAGTAAATATGTTTTAGTTGAGCAAATACAAAATGGAAAAAAAAAAATATATATATATATATGCTATATATATGTAAAAATGCTATATTTAATTTCATTAGTAATCAAATATATATTTTTATAACATGACAATCTTTAATATTATGGGAAGGCACAATATCGTTTTTGTAAAGTTGCAGTTGCTGAAAATATTTCAGTATGTTAGTGTCTGATAGTCGAAAAAAAAAACTATTTTATTTCTAAAAAAAATTCGATACGAGAAAAATATTATATTTTCAATTATATAAACCCACAGGGGTTACGAGAGTTCAATTATAAAAATAAATACAATAAATATTAAACGTCTTTAATAAAAATATTGACAAATTTGCATTTGCATAGTAATACGGGAAGCAACGTTGTACAGACAAGCAATACGAAACAGGACGACTGTGCATAGATTATAAATTAAAAACAGGAACTTGACAAATTGGCAGCTCGTTTCGCTCGTAAATGGTTTGTCACGAATAAAGCTTTATAATAATGAATAAGTTGTTATATAATAGTGTGCTTGTAAACTTCGTTGAGTTAAACCTCAGTTACGTTAGAAGTAATTGTATTTTTTTTTCAATAAAAAACACTAAAGATGACTTTATAAATATGATATGGTATGTAAAACTTAGTTAGATTATCAAAGTGGTAATTTGTTTTGTTTTCTTACTATTTTACTTTTTAACATAATGCCTAGTTATGAATTTCATAATAATTAATTTGTTCATATCAGTATGATACTATTATGGCCATATTCATCCTTTATATTGTAACATACTATTGTATAACGCTGTTGGATTGCTTAATAAAATAAATAAATTAATATTTTAATAATGAATAACAAATTTTTTAATTTACTTTGTAACTTTTATCAGTTCCAGTTGCAATCACATTAAGGTAAAGATGTGAACTGATTTATTACGTATCTATGAACAGGACTATATAAAAAGCAATTAAATGAAACATTCTGCCTCGATTTATAGAACTTAACAATAATATCAATCAATATCTCGCAAAAGTAACTGTTTCGCATTTCCTTTGCGAATAGCCATTTATATTTAAGTCACTCAACGTGTCTTGGTTTAACAACTTCGTATGTATTTAATATTCAAGACGTCTTCAGTTTGTTACGGTCCTTTTGTATATCCTCAGTGCCTCTCGAGAATTGGCAACCTCAAGTTAATGAATTGAACTATCCAACGTAAGTAATTTTGCTTAATTGATTCGTGTAAGAATGTTATGGTTACATTTATGACTTTAGAGGGTATAAGTGTTTGTCACAACTACTAGGCGTATTGTTTTATAGTCTTTTCCTAACAATCTAACGCAAAATAATATTTGAAATAATATTTTAAACGTCTTCCAGTAAAGAAATAAATTCGTTCGCCTATTGTACAAGAGTAGTAAAGTACACACATAATTATATTAAGGTAGGCTACAACAAAAAATATCCTACTCAAAATTTGAAGTAGCCCGAATGAGTGAGAGGAGTATCTCAAACTTACTTCTGTAAGGTTGAGATACTCACTCTAAATAATACTTCTCAATCACAGCTAAATAATATTTGAAATAATATTTTAAACGTCTTCCAGTAAAGAAATAAATTCGTTCGCCTATTGTACAAGAGTAGTAAAGTACACACACTTCAGCCTATCGCAGTCCACTGCTGGACATAGGCCTCCACAAGTTCGCGCCACACATCCCGGTCTTCCGCAATCCTCATCCAGCCTACACCGGCAATTTTACGTAGATCGTCGGTCCAACGGGCCGGAGGACGTCCCACACTGCGTTTGCCAAGTCGCGGTCTCCACTCTTGGACCCGTCTACTCCAACACAAAGTACACACATCATTATAATATTAAGGTAGGCTACAACAAAAAATATCTTACTCAAAATTTGAAGTAGCCCGAATGAGTGAGAGGAGTATCTCAACCTTACTTCTGTAAGGTTGAGGTACTCACTCTAAATAATACTTCTCAATCACAGCTAAATAATAATTCTCAACTACTCCTAAGTAGTGTCGAGTTCCTGTGATGAGGAAGGCAGTCAGAGTTCTTGGATAGTGTGAGTTAGAGTTGCAGGCGCCCATAGGCTACGGTATCCGTATACGATCAGGCGGACAGTATGCTTGTTTATCAACTTCTTAGTATAAAAAAACAAACTTACCTACTTAGTGACTGCAAACTGCGTCGACGGGCTAATAAACATATAATACATATGAAAGGAGATAATTTCTGAAACGAAGTTCCTTACGGCAGGCTTGAAATTTGGCCGGGCGATCGAACTGAAAAAAATGTGATACGAAAACCGTAAGAAAAATATATAACGGAAGTGACGTAATATCAGTCACACGACTGTATGACGTTTGTAAAATTAAAATATTATTAGTAAACTTTTTTTAAATTATTTATGTTATTTCGACTCGAATTTCGAATACTATCGACAAAAATAAATAAAGACATAATTATGTTTTTTATTTCACTTAATAGTTGAATTATTATTATTATTTTGTTTCATTTATTTTATTTTATGGTATTTGTTATTTTCTAAAAAACTAAATTTTTTACATACTTTTATGTACTTAATTAAAAACCAATCAACAAAATTTAAAAGAAAGTCAAGAACTAGAAAATATAAATAAAATTCGATATTTTTTTTTCAAATTGTGTTGCTTCTATACTATCCAAAGGAACTTCGTTTCTACCTGGTGTCCCATGACACCACATAATTTTTTGACTAATCCTTTAATGTACCCGTACTTAATGAATATTCAGTGTATCAAACAGACACACAGTAAAAATTTTGTTAACTAGTTTTCTTTTCAATCGATAAAGTAGCTAGTGATGTTAAATGACTACTGTTGTCCATACATAATTACTGTATCAGAAGAACGAATGTACGAAGAGAAGAAGTACACTATTGGATTTACAGATATAAGAATACCACAAAAATATGTACTTACTACTACAATGAAAAAGTACAGATTAAATAAATACAGATTAACTATTTTACGATATTGCTACATTTATTGCAACAGATTTATATCTACATCACAAAGCTTGCTTAAAAGATTAAAAAATGATTTACTACGGTGTCATTTTACGAGTACTCATTATAAAACTAAAATTAACGAGGTGTTACTTTAGCTAAAATATTTGTCAATTAACATGATTAAAATTGATTCTTAAAAATAAAGAAACGTCTAAGATACTGGACGACTTAAAATCATAAAATAATTTTAAATTGAATTTTGTTTTTCGTAACATTATAAACGAGGGTGGGTAATTGATTGTGCAAAGCTTAATCTTTGCAATTTCTGAGCTGAAAATATTAAATTCAAACCAAATTTGATAATAAGTTTCTTGCCGATTCTTCCTGTAGAATCTACATTCCGAATCGGTGGTAGCTTCACATTGGCGACAATGTATTGATAAAACGAATATAATTTTCATGTGTAAAAAAACGATCAGAAAATGCTTTTAAAGCCTAATTGAATAAAGTAACTTTTGTTTTAATTTTTGAAAAGTAAGTTTGTTATTTATTATAAAAATAGGTATGCCCGCGACATTGTATGCGTGGAGTTTAACAAAAAAGCTATTTTGCAGTTCGCAGGGTTATAAAATAAATAAATTTTTAAAATTAAAGTAGCCTAAGTTACTCCTTATTACATCAGCTATCTGCCAGTGAAGGTCTCTTCAAAATCAGTCCAGCCGTTTCAGAGATTAACCGAAACAAGCAGACAGACAGACAGACACAGACACAGACAAAAACTGTAAAAAATATTATTTTGGTATATGTATAATTTTACCCCCTTTTCTTAAGAAAGTTAAATTAAGATGAGGTTTATTATTTATTTATTCAATTAGTTCATGATTTTGGCACACAGATCTAAGAACGTCGAAGATTTTGAAAGGTTCTTCTGTTGTAAATGCTCCCAATTATAGCAAAATTTGCATCGCGATATGAATTTACACACCAAAATATATTTTTTAAATAGTAAAGTCTAATACTTTGGGTGCCTAGGCATTGAACTGGGTGAATAGGTGTTAAGCATTGTATTTTATAATAAATGATTGATATTCTCTATTAATTCATCTTATTTTTGTAGGGAAATAGTAACAATGTACCTCCTATTGACAACCAAATATCTTAATAATAATCCTAAGCCTCTGCGTAAGTTGAATGTCCAATAATAATGGATTTCATTAGAAGAAAAAATATTCAAAAAGTTTTCTTGAATTTCAACCCTCCTTTTGAAGAGTTTCGTGACAGTCAAGGACATCTACTTGACAATATGATTAAAAGTTGTGTTTCTGTTATTTTACATTAAAATATTCATATATACAAACACTTTTTTTTTAATTTGGTAGAGAACAGTTTTTTTTTTATATTCTACCTTTCAAAGTGTCCTTTTCGATCAAGCTTTCTTATATACAATATAAGAAAGCTTTGAAAGTAATATTTTTAAGCTGTGTTACCTTTTTTCTACTTTATCAATAAATGTATGTCAAATAAGGTATAAAATCAGTGATACATGAATATATGGATAAAATGTTGATATATAAAGTGACCTCTATAATAAATATACTACAGTAAAACTGTAACAACTCCCCTTCCATAATATTTTGAAATTATTTTAATCATTTAACGGTTAGTCCGATTTCATTTGGTTTTCTTTTTTTAGAATAGAGTCATTATAAAAATGGATCTAATTTAGTAGGAAGAGGTTCAAATTATTTTAAAACCTAGAATAGAAACCTTAAAAGTGCAGTTCATTTCAAGCTGGCTTTAGTAATTATATCCTAAACGCTTTATATGCTTATATTAAAAACTTAATAAAAGAGTTGGAAAAGTGAATCGACTCAAATAAATTCATAATATTTACGTAATTTACAAAAAGTCGACCGGTGGCGGGATAACCACCCAACTGCTAGCTCTGAAATACACAGGCCGAAGACGGGCAGCAGCGTCTTCGGTGCGACAAAGCCAACCCTGCGATGGTGCGTGGTGACTATGGGCAAAACACACGAGTTCACGTTATTTTTGGCGTAAACTTGTGAAGGCCTATGTCCAGCAGTGGACTGTATAGGCTGTAATGATGATGATATTTAATATCTATTAAATAATTGTGTTTGCTCACAAACGAAAAAAAAACCGACTTCAATTTCATCGATGAGTAATACAACGTAGATCGACGAAATAATAGTCAAAATCGGTACACCTAGTAAAAAGTTATTGCGGATTTTCGAGAGCTTCCCTCGATTTCTCTAAGATCCCATCATCAGATCCTGGTTTGCTTATCATGGTACCAAACTAAGGATATCCCCTTTCCAACAAAAAAAGAATTGTCAAAATCGGTACATTCAGTAGAAACTTATGCGGTATAATACAACGTAGGTCGACGAAAAAAGCGTCAAGTAAAAACGCATTATTAGATATAACTCGAAAAGTAGTTGTTAGATCTCAAATAAATTTAAATGGGACCAATTGACACACACCACCTTTCGATTAAAAAAAAATGTCGAAATCGGTCCACCCGGTCAAAAGTTCTGAGGTAATATACATAAAAAAAAAATGAGAACCTCCTCCTTTTTTCGAAGTCGGTTAAAAAGTAGTCTAGTAAAAAGTAGTCACTAGTCCAGTGGGACATTGATATAAAAGCTTGCGTTCCATAGTCTATTAAAGATCTGTAATTTCTGGTTTCACCAAAACTGGGAATACTTTTATTACGTGTTGTTGTTTGCTTTTGCTGGCCGTATGAGCATTTATAGTGTTTCCGGGATTTTCTGACTCGTCGGTACTATACTCGCAGTCTTATTATTATATTAGGGAGGAAAGTAATAAGATGTGAAATGTATTAATTACATTGAAAGTTCATAAAACATCTAAATAGTTCTATTTTAGATATTATTTTTTTATTTAGATATGACAGATTTTCCCAGAGTGCATTCCTTGAATTAATATTGTACGTATAAAAGTAAAAAGGTCAAGTTTAAGTCTAGAAGTTGCTTTCTTGATAAAGTTGTATTAAATGGAATGCAAAGTGAGATGGAAATTCTCTTGGGTGTAATGCCTCAGACAGGACTGAAGAAAGGGTCGAATTTATTGACTTTTACGACTAACAACTTTCCTTTGATTGAAACGTCGTATATTTATTGCTACGAGTACATATGTACATTGATCTTGAAATTTATTGTAACTACAATTATTTTGTAAGTTTTGAATTGTTGACCTCAAGTACCAATTTGATACGTATTAATCATTGTAATGCATTATTTTTACAAAAATAGTAATACAGTAATGATAAAAGAAGAAATTACATAATACATAATTTTTATGTTATGACTTCACAATATTTCATTTTGGGTAATATATTATTTACTGCTGTTAAACACCTATATATGTCACCTTTACATTTATACACCTAATTCCCGCTCGGAGTGGATATTTGTGTTTATACAAATATTTATTTCCGGCCTGGTTGTTAGTTCTCGTGAGTCTCCCCACCGTGTCTCAGAGAGCACGTTAAGCTGTCGGTCTCGGTTGTTATCATGTACACCTGATAGCGATCGTTACTCATAGTAGGGAATATATCCGCCGACCCGCATTTGAGTAGCGTGGTGGATTAAGCTTCAATCTTTCTCCTACATGGGGAAAGAAGCCGATATCCAGCAGTGGGATAAGACAGGCTGAAGCGTAGCGTAGCGTAGCCCTCATAACAACCTAAATTTTTAATTACAAATCAGTAAGATTACAATATTAGTGTTAATATGCCTATTTAATAAAACACGGGAGTCCTCTCGTGACTATGGTTGCTGTAAAGTATCCGAAACGTCGGGAATCAAAAGTTAACAATAAACCGCGATAAAATCCGAAAAAAGTGTTTTATTAAATGAGTAAAATTCGCGTAAACATTAGAAAACAATATGTTAATATGCCTAGTTTTGTAATGTTGGCATTCATATAGAATTTCTTTACAATCGAGTTTCTAGGAGTTGAATTACTTTCAGCTAAATTTGCACTATCTATTATACGTTACACTCATATAGAAGGCATATCTTTTCACGATCATGAAAAAAAATATTTTATTAGAACTGCATGTGAACCACTGTATTACAGGCTCAAATATGTACCCGACCAGAAAAATATATTTTCTACTTTATAGTTTTTTTTCTTTTTTTCTTTTGGAAGTTTCATTGAATTTATTCTTTATAGGTAGCTGCATTGATGAGACGTGAATGTGAGAAATCCAGAAACAGCGTAAAGCAAACGTAACAATTCAATATTACCTTTCAACTAACGAAAATATCCAAGAACTAAACATTTTTGAATATCATATCAAAAATTGACCGCTCCAGCGGGGTTCGAACCCGCGTCTCCGACTTGCCGTGTCGGCGCTCTAGCCAATTAAGCTATGGAACGATGCACCCGCTCGAGCGAAATTTTCGATATAATAATTTTTAATTTTCGGTTTAAGCGAACCGTGGCGCCGTCTATAGTGAGCTCTTTACAGAAACCCGTAACTATTCAAAGTTTCATATTACAATGAAAATCTTTGACAGGAGACGACACCGTGCTATTTTTAATATCTAAGATTTTTATTTTTGGGTGCATCGTTCCATAGCTTAATTGGCTAGAGCGCCGACACGGCAAGTCGGAGACGCGGGTTCGAACCCCGCTGGAGCGGTCAATTTTTGATATGATATTCAAAAATGTTTAGAATTCCTAATGTGGGTAACACAAAAATAAAAATCTTAGATATCCAAGAACTAGCAAAACATGTATTCTTTTATTTAAAGTCCGTAAAAAAAATACGACTTAATAATACTTTCAAAGCTTAGCTCTATTTGATTTGACAATTTGAATACTAAAAGAAACGTGAAACGTTTAAATTTTCCGATTTGGTAAAAAAATTGATGTAAATTTCAAGTTGCTTTTAGCTGTGTTATTTTTTATGGAAATTAAAATATTTTAACTTCCGTGTTATATAAAAACTTCCTTGTGGTTTCATCCATATTCCAATTTATAGCTAATGTTTTGCTGCTGTTATCGGTACGCACAACATTTGCATAATATTTGCTTAACAGACGGAAGTAATGTTTTATATATGAAAAAGAAAAAAATGATCTATGGGGGGTTTCAGTTGAATTAATTATTCCATTGAATAATTATTGAATTATTGTAAAGTTTTATCAGTTTTTAAAAAGAGAAATCTAAGTGATTCCAATAATTATAAACCCATATCAATTCTGCCGTCCTTATGTAAAACTTTTGAAAACTAAACCAACTTCTATTCCATTTTAATTTTAACGGAATTTTTCACAGTGAACAATATTGTGTCTTAAGAGGTCGCTCTACGACAGATGCTGGTGTGGCACTTCTCAATAATATAAATGACGGTTCTTTTATGTAAGTGATATATCCACAGGCTTATAATGCCCGTGCTTTTGTTACTCCATATTTTTTAATTTTTTTCTTTTCAAACATGCATCGGTACTTTACTGCAACTTTAGAAAACTTAATAAGTAGCCTTCGAATCTCTAAATTTACGCGAGTCCACTGACCAAGACTATTCTACATATTGTTTAATTTTTTATAGGTAGTTATTTTTTTTAAATTATATTTACACTTATTTGTTAACTACAATATATATGTACACTTATTTTCTAGCTACAATATATGTACACTTATTTGCTACTTACAATGTACACTTAACCTATGTTATTGTTAGTAGGCACTTTTTTTGTGTACTTAGAAAATCTTTTTATCCATTTTTCTCTTTTTTTAATTTTTATTAATGTATTATATAACCAATCCTATCTATATATGACGGTTGGGAGAGGTCACAAAATGCTATTGGTGTATTTTGTGAATTATCAAAGGCGTTTCATTGCGTGGACCACGGGATTATAAGCAACTTGGTTTTGAACGACAAGAAAACGAAGTGTTTTGTATTGCGTTGCCCAATGTTTGCATCCGAATTATGATTTAGAAATAAATAACGAGAGTCTTACTGTAAGTAATACTACAGTTTGTTTACCAAAAAGGTCACTGCAAACTGCGCAAATGAGTTAGTGACATAAATTATTGAAATTGGATTAGTAGTTTCAGTAATAATTAATAAATCAATGTTTCAGATTTAAATGTCTTAACTTTATCGGGGTCACTAAGTTGTGCAGTATCAACTATAAGCATCACCTGCGAATTGAAATTAAGTAATCATTTAAATCATAACTACAATCTGTTTCTCTGTTATTCAGAATAACTAAAAGCCATTAAAACAACGATTGACCTAAAACAGTAACGTTTTAATATACGTGTATGAGTACAATCGTAACAGGAGGTATATAAATTACATTTGGGGTACAAAATAACTAAGTTCTTAACCAAGGGGTGGAATAGTTTTTTGATTTACGTGATACAAAATATCAAAATGATTATTTTAGTTTTAATAAACAATAGCAAGAAAACATTAAAATTTTTATACCTTAATTTAAACTCTATAGTTTAACTCTATAGTTATAACTGAATAGTTTGTATATCTCGGCTCACTTATGTCAGAGAAAAAAATTAGAGTCTATAAAACATTGTATTATATTTTCTGTGAGTACAATCAGATGGATGATCTAGTCTTAACAGAAAACAATTAAAATCAAATGGCTGTATATGATAAATGGTTGTTGTAAATTTTACGGTAAACTCAATCAATAGTGAACTCTGATTAATTAGATTTTAGAACACTACCCCAAATAACACATAGACCTAATTTAATTCTATTCCAAATGAACAAACAAAACGATTCAAAATTTATCAACTGAACTAAACAATTTGTAACATTTGAACTAAATTAATGTTGTGTTTATTTTGAGGCACCGTTTCTCAACCTTTTTACAATCGTACCTTTGGAGATTTTATTATATGTGTATATATTAAACTCCTCACCCCCAGAGTAAATTGGTGTGCTCATATGCAACCTGTATAATATAATATCGTACCTCTTCACGACCAAAAAATATCTATTTTTCTATATAAGAAAAGAGTGTAACCGTTTTTCATTCTATTCTTTCTATTTCCTCACAATGGTCATTTCTGTCACCAACCATTAATATGTTTTTAATACAAATTAAATTTGAAAATATTAGTTGCACTAGTTCTTATTTAATCAACGACCATTTAGTGTCAATTTACATATTCTATCCACTGTTTTGTCTTAACCCAGTTTGTTTGGCATGCAAGGTTCACATTCGAATTACCTTGAATTACTACTTATTGCTACAAAGCTTTTTCGGTTTCTAGTAAAGCATCTACTTATACGCATTACACGCAGATAAAAATAGTGTACTTTTAATATTTCCGTCGAAAAATCAAGCGTTATTAGACTTGAACAGTGTTGTGAGAATAAGGAGCTCTCAACACTTATCTTTCCAGCACGTATTTATAAGTTTTTGTATTTTTTATTAATTGCTTAAACACATCCAGGGTTGAGCTGCTATCACTTTGAGAAAGGCTGACTAAAGAAATTTAACTCATCAGTACTTATAGTTTTATAGTAATAGCATAGTTTACTGGAAAACTTGAAGAAGATTAAGTTAGAATATTGTATAATGACTAAGTATGTATTAAATACAACAATTGAAATCATTAAGTTATCATTTGGTCTATATACATATAATCATACTGTATAGACTTGTCTATACTAATATTATGAAGATGACAGATTTGGTTTTATTTGCTTGTTTCAATTGGAGAAACACAAAAATGACTAGATCGATTTTAAAAATTATTTCACCACTAGAGCGCTACGTAGCCTACGTTATCATTAAGTGACATAGGATAACTTACATAGAATATACTTTAACAGAAAAAAACAGAATTACCAAAATTGTGTAGTCCACGCAGGCAAAACCACAACGTAAAGCTAATAGAACATATACGTATAGTCGTATACTTATATATAGGTACTATATGTCGTATAGTCGTACTTACCGTTCTATTTTAGTTATATTATGATGTCTGACATGACACTCATGTCATGTTACTCAATAATGGAAATACAATAATTAATCTAATATTCGTATCAGTGTTTACGATAAGTAAAATGATAAAGCTATTAAATTAATAGAAAATTAACTACATACGAGTATCATATTACAATTTTGTTGATTTCAAAATCAATGTGTTTTTAATGTTACGCATTCAGGATAATGTTTTAGGTATTGTTCTATTCATGTAAAAACTTATGCGCTAGTACTTAAGTTTTCATAATTTAAAATAGTACAAACTCAAATCAAAATGAATAAAAACTCGAAATTTCATAAATAACTTTCTCGACGAATTTCATATAAATTTATCAGACAGTAAAATAAAAGGAAATTCCAGAATTCTAAAGTAGGTTAATATGTAGTAAATTCCGCGTATAGTTTCGAAAATTGTTGAATGAAATTCCATTTATTACAAATTGTCAAATCGTAAAGTTGGTACCAAACTTACATTTGCAGTTATGACATGTATTTGTGGAATTAATATTATTGTATTGTATATTATGGCGTTTACGTTACCTCACGAGAATATGTTAACACAAACAGCTGTTGTTTATAATACATAATATCTTACAATTTATTTTATTAAACATCATAATATTATTTATGAAGCAACGAAACACTAAATTCAGTAGAATTAAATTATATACTTACTAGTCTGCACAAAGTAAGTTAAAGTGTATTTATCTTGCCTAATATTTATTCGTACCAAAAATAGATCGTTTGTATCTGGTAACATCGCGAAACAGCCAAATTGAAATTACGTTTTCAAATCCAAAATAATGTTACTGAAATAGGTGAATCAATTTTCCTTAAGAAGTTTCTATTCTCACGAATGTATTTCATGAATTGTCTTGATAAATTTGGAATTTATTTGTCTCAACGACTTTTTCGTAAAATTGTATTAGCAAAGAATAAGTTGTATGAACTTACTCATATACGTATTATATATTTTGTCATCTACACGAAAATGTCAAATTTTATGTAAAAATTTTTTTGATGAAATTGACAAATAGAGCAAAATTGTAATAAATATAGTTATATACTTCAGATTATTGCAGGTGGAGACAAACTCAAAACTCAAATAAATTTAATTGATAGTACTTTACAAAGGTGTTGTTAATGTTCGATTAATAGTAGTAGTGTGATTGTGAATATGTGTTTTGTAGAACTTTTTTTGTTCCCGCGAACAATAATTTGAAGTATGTAATTTTATTATTGATACAATAAAATATATGTAGTTTATGAATGTATCGAATGGAATATAATACACGATGCATTGAATATACTTTACACTAAATTGTAAAACTTGTTTTACCCTTTTTAGTAGTTATTTGTTGCAGATTGGTTTTCTGTCTTTTTCTTTAATAATTAATTTTGTCTTATTAATGTTATTTTTCTTATCAATGTTATTTTGTTTTTGAATAGACTAACATGAAAATGTTGTGAAAATACCGCAAGTGTTTATTTATTTATTTATTTATTATTTATTTATACTTTATTATACACCATAACTACATTTTAAACATTAAACACATTTTCAGACAGTGATGTACAATAGGCGGACTTGTGGCTATTTAGCCATTTCTTCCAGACAACCCAAAGTTTCATTTGAAACGTTCAAAACATTATGAAATTAATATTAAATATTTACTTATATATGATAAATTTACTTGTATATATATATATATATATATATATATATATATATATATATATATATATATATATATATATATATATATATATATACCCTTTAAATTAAAATGTGTAACAAAAACAAAAATTAAATTAAAGTGATAACGTTAACCCTTTAACGCATATGGGACACATTTGTCCCCGTACGTTTTTTCAGTTTCCTGCGATATGTATTAGTTTAAATCAATTTTAAAGTTTGTATTTATAAATTTAAAAGTACGTTTCACGATATTTTAGCTGAGATTACTGAGAAAGACGGATTAGAAAAGAAATAAATAGGCGCAAAGTTGTGAGTTTTACGTTGGCTGAAGTTGTGTTTTAAATTGTAATTTTTATAGTATTTCTTCAGTTTTATGTTGCTATTTTTTTAATGATTCTATTTTTTGTTTAATATTTTGCAAGTTTCATCTGTTTTTCTAATGTTTTTATTACTAAATATGATTTTTTTTACGAAAAATCGAAAAGGGACACGGGTGTCCCAGTGTGCGTCAACGGAGCCTTTTGTCATGTGTTTGACTACTATCAAACTACTTGTAATCACTACCACTACTTGTAAATCAATGCAAATTTTGATTAAGTAGTTCGAAAACATGTCTACGAGAAGGACTAGGAAGTTTGTATTAACGGATAGGAAGATTTTGGAATATTTAGTAGCTGATTATAGTGGCGACGAGGATGGACTTCTTTTGGGCGAAGAAGATCAACGATTTTTGGCGCAAGACATTGATGAAGGTCTTTTCAACGTTGAGATTGAACCTAGCATTCCTCCGAGTGTTAGCAAAAATATACAGAACGAAGAAGATAGCCAATTGGAACAAGAAATTCCACAAACAAGCACAGAAGCTGTACCTTTGTTCATCTGGAGAAAAAACTCCTACATACCGCATCAATTTCATGATCAAGAAGCCTACAAATTTGGCGACGTTAATATTTTGGATAGTCTTACTAGTTCAAATTTATCTCCTATATATATTTTTTCAATTGACGCCGCGTTGGTGCAACGGTTACAGCCATGGATTATAACTGTTGCGCTGGCGGTTGCAGGTTCGATCCCCGCACATGACAAACATTTGTATTGGCCATACAGCTGTTTGCTGTAGTCTGGGTGTTTGTGCAGTCCTTGTGGGTTTCCCCACCATGCCTCGGAGAGCACGTTAAGCCGTCGATCCCGGTTATTATCATTTACACCTGATAGCGATCGTTACTCATAGTAGGGAATATATCAGCCAACCCGCATTGGAGCAGCGTGGTGGAGTGTGATTTTTTTTTTCTTTTAGATTATATTTTTCAGTTGATATAATAAAAACGTTCATTTATACTGTATTAGTGTTTTTTTTTTTTTGCGAAATAACTATAAGAAAAACGTGCGCGAAAATGGCACATTTTGCAACCGTTGACGCACACTGGGACACATATGTCCCAGCCTGAAAAACACATGAAAAATAATAAACTATTATTTTTTTCTTAATTTTATGTTTAATTAGCTCCTAATAAACCGTTATGACTAGTAAACATTTTTGTTTCATTTCTCTAAACCTTACGTGCGTGAAAGGGTTAAAGTGATACTCAAATACACATTTTTATGTATGCTGTTTCCTACGTTGATGCATATATTATTTTTTGTCTCTAACTTATGTAAGTAACCTTTCGGAGAATATGTTTTACAAATACTTGAATAAACTATATTTTGATAGTATAAAGATATTTATTTGTCATGCCCATTTATCACTTCATTGACAATCAATCCGACCTCGCAGCTGAAGACCTGTACAACTTTAACAAATGGTTTATTTAATTCATCGGATAAGATTTCAGAGCTAATCTTGATCGAATCAATAAATCTATCACGACCTAAATCAATTACGTTAGAGAGAAAATTAATTCGGAAATCAATTTGAATATATTATAATAATAAAAATAATTTCGAAGCATTTTGTGCGAAATAAAAATGTATAGTACACTTACGTTGAACAAGGGTTTGAAGAATATATTCAAACTGTTTAATAGATAAAATAAATTGTTTACTTTCCAACTGTATCTAGTTTATATGAATTGAAATGGCTTAAGTTTCTAAAGAGGTGTTAATGTACCTCTTTATTTTCGGATATTTTATTCTTTTAACGTGAGTTCTAGTACAAATTGTTTAGTAGTTTTAGTGTAACAGAGTAACACATACATCTATACATTATTTCTCACAAACTTTCACATACAACTATTAATACATCATTAACATTAATAGAAATTAGGATCAAAAAAGCATTAATAAATATAAATAAACATTAATTAATCTTTTAAAATGTTAGCAAACCCTTACATTGTAAAATATTGATTTAAATGTGATATAACACTTCCATTTAATTTCGGACGAAGTTAAGTCCTGAATAAAAACTACGGCCTACGCAATCTAGGTTGCTGTAATTGGAACTAACTTTGAACAATAATATTAACTATTATTTTTATTTCTTATTATCCAAAATAATGCTGTGCTGTGTGGCTACGGCACTAAAGAATTTAGCCACCCCCTCTCTTCCCGTGGGTGTCGTAAGAGGCGACTAAGGGATAACAAGGTTCCACAACCACCTTGGAACTTAAGAAGCCGACCGATGGCGGAATAACCATCCCACTGCTGGCTTTCAAATACACAGGCCGAATACGGGCAGCAGCGTCTTCGGTGCGACAAAGCCAGTACTGCGGTCACCAACCCGCCTGCCCAGCGTGGTGACTATGGGCAAAACACATGAGTTCACGTTATTTTTGGCGTGAACTTGTGGAGGCCTATGTCCAGCAGTGGATGGATAGGCTGTAATGATGATTATCCAAAATAATGACTTACAATAGCAGAAAATATGTGGATGTACAATCTATTTGTGAGGCTTTCAGTGTATTCTTACAGGATGTTTTTGGCACTGGTTCAGTCACAAATTTTGGTTTAAACAATGAAGAACATACGCGTGCGTCGGACTCGATATCGAGGCTTCACATTGATAAAGACACAGTAGAAAAGTCTTTTACAATTAGATATTAACAAAGGAGCTGGCAGCGATGAAATACCTCAACTGTTTTGGCGCAAATGTGCTAAACAGCTATCAGCCCCGATTACTTTTATATTTAATAAATCTCTAAAAGAATGCATATTTCCCAGTGTTTGGAAAAAAGCACATATAGTTCCTGTTCACAAAAAAGGCTCTAAAGTAGAAATCAAAAATTACAGAGGTATATCCATACTAAATACAATAGGTAAAATATTCGGAAAATGTGTATATGATGCTATAATATATCCCGTCATAGTTAAAGGCATACCTAATAACCAGCATGGATTTCTTAAAAGACGTGCGACGATTACCAATCTTACTTACATGTTTTTCAGAATGTTTGCTATCTAATATGGAGAAGGGTGGTCAAGTGGATGTTATCTACACGGATTTCGAGAAGGCGTTCGATCCACCAACCCGCCTGCCCAGCGTGGTGACTATGGGCAAAACACATGAGTTCACGCTATTTTTGGCGTAAACTTGTGGAGGCCTATGTCCAGCAGTGGACTGTATAGGCTGTAATGATGATGTGTATGTTGTTGTGTTTGGTATATAACTACTACAAAGTTTTATTAGCTATACAAATGAATAAAATTGGAATTTCTGTTTGTAATTATATATAAAATTTATGTTACAATGGCTATTTGTATACGTTTATTTATTTATTTATTTTATATTTTATTTATCGGTTCTCAATACTGCTCTTTTGTAAAAGTACTAAGATTTATAGATAGGAAAACCTAGTATTGGCCTTATTATTGTTAATATAATGTTAAATTTTATATATATACTAGCTGACCCCGCAAACGTTGTTTTGCTATATATTTTATTAACCTTCTCAATCCCCCCTAGATGTTATTCGATTCTCAGACCTACTCGATATGCACACAAAATTTCATGAGAATCGGTCAAGCCGTTTCGGAGGAGTTTAACTACAAACACCGCGACACGAGAATTTTATATATTATATGAATTGTAACGCTTTTGGTTAAAAAAAAGTCAAAATAGACGGTTTCATCAACTTAAGAGGAAAGGGTACCGGCTCTTTCTCCATACAAACGTAGTCGACTGTTTTCTCCCTGGATAATGACACTAGATCAAATATTTTTGTGACATAGAACTCTTTGCTGCCATGACCATGCCCCTATGTTTTGATTTTTTTCATATTCTTATTATCATAGGAATTAGGAGACTTCAAAAACTCGAAATATTGCATAATTTTTTGTACAATTTCAGACACTCATTAAAAAAAATATATGCATATTTTCAAAAAAATGAAAACATAAGGGCATAGCTGAAGTCTTCTTTTATTTTCTAAAAAAAATTGAAAAAAAAATTGCCATGTTTTGAGGAGAAAACAGTCGACTACGAAACACTGTTTTGATCAAAAATTATATACCTAAAACGGTCTGAGCTGCAGTTGTCCCTTTCTTGCTTTTTGGGGGATAGGTCTGGGGGAGGGAAGGGTCAAAGCAATACGTATATACGCCAGCGAAGTGATGCCTCATAGTCGATACACTAGTGATGTAATTTTTAGTCGATATTTTCTAAAATTCGTATTAACAAAATTAAATAATTTCTCATTTCATAACTACAATAAAACCGTATTTGTATATACGGTTTTTATTGTAAAACTGCAAACCTGGGCTAACGAAGGGTTTCGCTAACAAATAACAATGATAATTATGGTAAATAACTGTGTTGTTTGTTTTTGGTATCAATTTAAAGGGCTCAATACAAGGATTTCAAAAAAGTATATTATGATTATTATTACCGTAATACTAATAAAAAATACAGTAAGAAAGTTTAAAAAATTAGGACTCTGCTCTTTCCCATGCCTATGCCAAGCAAGCTGCGAGCCGCGCTTCTTCCTCGCCTCCTAGGCGAAAAACAACTTCGGGGTTTACTCTTTCCAATATATTTTTTTATCAATTTCGGAATACTCTGTAAAAAGTTATGCATGGTCAAATATAAATAAATATAGGTACGTAGCGATTTTAGAACCTCCTCTGTTTTTTTTTTCATCGGTACAAAATTGCTTAGTTGTTTTCTTGACATTACTGAGGAGCAGATTATTAAATTTGGTCGAATCTATGTACCTATGCGATTCGTATTTGGACTTCGCAAATAGAATCATATTTCTGAATTGCGTAAAAAACTCAAGTGGCACTGGCGTAGCATTCCTTGGAACCCCGGGAACCTTGGGGCCCTGTATCAAAATTAGTGGGGGGGGGGGGCAGGCAAATGATGGGTAAAGATTTCTCACAAAAAAATGCTTGCATTGAATTAAAACAAATATTTATTGATTATAAGTTATTACTTCCTCCTAGAATAGACAATAGTGAGTGTAGTCTGCTGTAGCTGTTCCTGTTCCATCGAAATCCTTAGGTAATTTTTTATCAGTTTTAGTTTTGAAAAACATCAAGTTAATACCTCCGGAAAACTGGATGCAAGGCTTTTGAATTTTATCAGTAATAATTCCATGAGTTCTTTAATGGAATGAATGTTTTGAATTTTGGATTTTAAGCTAATTTAAAGAGCTTGTAGTTCCAAGCTGGAGAGTTATTAGCCTTGACCTGCAGCAATAGATGCGGGGGATCGTTCGCTTCAGCCTGTGAGGCCAATACTATTAGTGAATTCCTATGAATCTTCCGCATCTATATGGGGGATTCACAGGCGCATAACCTGAAGAAGAGATTCAACGCTGCCTCCAGGTCTTACAGGTAGTAAATCGCTAGGGCAAAGTTCAAACACAGCAGAATTGGCGAGAGACTATTGGGCTTTCCAAATGGAATCCATCCATCATTGCGCGAACCTGAAGGCTCTCTGGCACATTGTGCGAAAAAGTAAGCGATAATTCTTTGCACTCTTTTTGCGTCGAATTCAACTCTTGACGATGAGGGAAAAGCACCATCGAGCATTCCACGGTGCGAGCACGCGATACGTAATGTGCACTATGAGCAGTGTCGCTTGTCTGCATTCTTTCGATGTCAAGAAGTCTAGTGGTGCTAATTGTATCCACCAGTGGTTTGCAACCAATGTGCGAGCTTCGTGCGCATTCTTTTCGCGTACATTCAAAGTGTGGAATGACCTTGCTAAAATTTGGGGGTTTTCAAGCGTCTAGTGTCTACATCTTTTCTCTAAAGGCCATGGGCGGCGGTAGCCGTTATAAATCAGATGGCTTCGTCTGCTTGTGTGCCCCATTCTTATATAAAAAAAGATTAATTCATTGTTTATAATGATTAACTGAATCCCGAAATAAACGATACAGAATGTTATCAACAATTGGGCGCACGCTTGACTCGGATAAAAGGGGACTGCTTTTCAGACTTCAGTCATTTCTGAAGTGAAAACTCTATAGGTATGTATGCCATTTTTTTTAATCCTTTTTTTCAGGAAGCACAAGATTATGTGACATTGTGGATAACATTTTACTAATTTTTGCTTACACATCTTACCTGTAAATAGGGGGCCCCGTATCATTGATACGGCTGATACGGCAGTAGTTACGCCCTGAGTGGCACCCAATTCCCTACTGCGGGAATACGTATATTGTCAACTTACTTTACTCTATTCTTTTTAACCCTGTTGTACCTGCTTATCTAAAACGACGATTTAAATTTCTTAGTGATTCCAATGAACGCAGTCTTCGTTCTGAGGAAAGCTTACTTCTTGAATTTCCCTCTCACTCCTCTTTCTTTTATACTAAATCTTTCACTGTTCAAGCTTGTCGACTTAGGAATTCTATAGACGTATAAAATCGGTTTCTATTTTTAACCGACTTCCAAAAAAGGAGAAAGCTCTCAATTTAACTGTATTTTTTATGTATGTTACTTCAGAACTTTTGACTGAGTGGACCGATTTCAACAATTTTTTTTTTTAATCGAAAGGTGGTGTGTGTCATTTGGTCTCACTTATGTTTATTTGAGATCGATCGTTTTTTCGAGTTATATAAATAATACGTTTTTACTTGACTATTTTCGTCGACCTACGTTGTATCATACCGCATAACTTTTTACTGGGTGTACCGATTTTGATGATTTTTAATTTAATCGAAAGCTGATGTTTATCGTGTAGTCATATTTAAATTTCACCGAGATTTGATAACAACTTTTTGAGTAATCTTTAATAACGCGTATTTACTTGACTATATTTTCGTCTACCTTTGTTCGATGTAATTGAAGTCGGCTTTTTTTCCTTTGCGTACAAGTCGAACTCGGTCCACCCAGTCAAAAGTTCTGAAGTAACATATACACAAAAAAAAAGAAAAATACAGTCGAATTAAGAACCTCCTCCTTTTTTGGAAGTCGGTTAAAAATCAATCTGATACGTATTATTATTTTCTGTTGGTGTACAACAAAGTGTATTGTTATGTTATGTCATGTTAATGAACCACTCTTTAAAAAAATTGAATCGATTACGTAATTTGCCTAACTAAAAAAACATAAATAAAATAATAATTGAAAAAGCCGCCTTCATGATTTTTGTATGTGTACAGTACATAATGTGTGAAATTGTTGTGATTTATTTAGCTATCTTTGTGTAATTATTGAATTTTTATCTTGTTCCAGCCTTTTCAGTTGACTTTCTAATAGTTGTTCTTCACGCAGGCGGCTTTTTTGTTTTTTTTTTTTTCTTTAATTATAATATTATTTTTAACCATTATATCGCCGCAATTATATGTTAATTAATACATATAACCTATACCTATGTATTAATAACTGCGACAAACATGAGACATTACAAATTATATAGGTACTAAGACAAACGTTTTATACTATTTATGTACTACATTACATATATATACTATACTTACACTTATACTATGTACTACATGTATACACTATAATTATGTATGTATCTCATTACCCATTCTTACACACACCTCAACCATGTAATTACATACCTAATTTATAAATAAAGTACCTAAGTATTTCGATAATTACCCACAAAAATATAGACATGTATCAAGTCACAAAGAGTATCCAAGACAAAATAATAAAACATAATAATAAGTAGTTTACGAAATCCAATAATAGTAAAGCCGAGTCACAGCAATACGATGCAGAAAAAAATCAATAAAACAAGCCAAATTCAGAAAAATAGCACTATGCTCTATATGTACTCGTAGTCAATCAGAAACGAAAGATGCGAATACTCAAATATCGTCAACAATTAATAGCTGAATAGCCGGCGCACGCACACTAACAACACGACAGTCACACATAGAAAAAACGGAGCGGAGATGGCGCGGTGCGCGGTAGCGGCGTGCAGCGCGACAGAAACATTTTATTCAATTACCTATTTTTGAAAAGTCTCTCCGGTGACCTTTCCTCTTAAGTTGTTACGCGTCAAATGGGCTTCAGTTTATTCTAAACCTTAATTATTTATTATTTCCCTGGCATAACTGAAAGCCATTAAACCCAAGGATTACTCGTAATTAATTATTTTTTATTATAAAAATACTAAATACAAAAGAAAGATTAGACAAGTCTTCAACTTTGTCAACAAAAATTTTTACTGATATGTACTTATAACATTCGATAAATAAATCAAAAAATAATAAATATCAGGTAATAAAAACAAATTTTTATTTATAAAGTTTCTAACAATTTTCTTTAACTATTTTCGGGAACAAATACACTAAGCAAAAGAGATGAAGTATTCATAAGAGTTTCAAAATAAAGTCAACATTTTATAATATTTTAAAAAATACGTAGATTTTGTAAAAATATTTTACAGAATCAGATTGACTAACATAGTAAAGCGTTAGTGAGACTTGCTCTATTCGATTTATTTTTGTTAATAAAATAATATATTGTGTTTATATTTTTATTTTTAAAAATATTTTTAATTAAATCATATATAATATAAAGATTTGATTAACAAAAAATTAGTTATAATTAAATTATTACAATTAAAAGTAATTACTTAAATGATATTGGCTTTACATTTTTAATATTTTAATATTTCCAAAAAATCATTACTTACTCTTAAATTCATATAATAAAATTGAGAAATAGCGTGTGAAGTTACTCATAAAATTATGGCAAGACCAGACGTGAAAAAAAAATTTACTATAATCATACACAGTAGTTGAGGTGTTAAAAATTTACACCTCAATAACTCTAAATTTTCTCACAAATTTCACCGCCTGCTTTTATGGTATTTTTAAACATTTTCGTAAAATGAAAATGAATAAAAGTTATGTGTCACATAAAACTAGTACGACGACATTAGACATAGTCTTAATCTTAAAAACAGACTGTTTTTACTATTTTAATTAAATATATAAAAATAAATTTCATTGACTATAGTGCGTGAGCTTGTACTGTGTGGCTACGGTACTAAAGAATATAGCCACCCCCTCTCTTCCCGTGGGTGTCGACTGAGAAGCTGTCGTCGAAAGAGGCGACTAAGGGATAACACAGTTCCACTACCACCTCGGAACTTAAAAAGCCGACCGATGGCGGGATAACCATCCAACTGCTGGCTTTGAAATACGCAGGCCGAAGACGGGCAGCAGCGTCTTCGGTGCGACAAAGTCAGCCATGCGGTCACCAATCCGCCTGCCCAGCGTGGTGACTATGGGCAAAACACATGAGCCATTTTTGGCGCGAACTTGTGGAGGCCTATGCAGCAGTGGACTACGATAGGCTTAAGTGATGAATTTTTTTTAATTTTTTTTGTATATAAATCAAAGTTATTTTACCAAACAGTATTTCGTTGTCTTGACATTCGAATTGTTTTGACATTCGAATACAGTATACAACATCCATTTAACTTTATTTTATTTTAATTAACTTCTACTTTTAATTAGTATGGTACTCGTTTCATGTAAACAACGAAAACGACGTTTCAAAGAGTTTTCCTTAATGTTAATTAGTAAAGACGTTGTTTCTAATCTGTTACATGAAACAATTTATTTTATAATTCTATCTTGATGTCAATTACTTTACTGAGATATTATGATGCGTGGAGACAAATTTTTGTTTTGGCATATTTAATCAATTGATAAAAAGTGTTACTATTGCAATTTTCCAGTCATAAGGTATTATTTATTAATTCATTAAAATTTACAGGAGTAACTGGAACGAAGATAACAAAGTACGTAAAGAACACACTTTCACCATTAACAAATAATACAGAAAATTACACTACTGCACCTAGCTTTTCAATGCATATTTGCCTCTATCTTAAGTTTGCCTGAAAGAGATCGCTACTAAGCGGTGAGACCGCCTTAGTATATTACTAGTTCTATGTGTAAATAACTGTTTCATGTTAATCTTTTCGGAGTGGTGTGCAATAAAGTGTGCAATAAAGTGTGCAGAAGTGTTACTCAAAGAAATAAAAGAAAAGAAGTGAAACTAAATATTAAATAAACAATGTTTTTTTTTTTAATAACATAATTTTATTTATACAAAATATTATACATATTTATAATTCACAACTTGAAAACAATGAAATAAATATGAATTTTTTTTCATGATGGGTTAAGTGGCTAGATTTTATTGAGCTGACTGAACGAGTAGCTCCTACTTATATTCTAACAAGAAAACTTTATGGCACACGATGTATCTAGCTAGTCAAAGGGCTTAAAAGTATAGTAGGTCTAGTTCAGAATCAGAATGTTATGCTGTTCCTGTGATGGTCACCTACCTTTATGAAATTGCGTTCAAATTAATGCTATATGCGGAAATGCAAAATGCTATATGCAGAAAGGTACGCTTAACGTTTGTCTGTTAACTGGTTTATTTCAGTTTACCACATCACATCAAACAGTTAGAACATATTTTCATGAATAGACATCGAGTACCATAAATAGATGAAACAGTCCACTTTTAGCACGTATTAAGTCACGCATCGTTCACATCGTCACGAATTGCTGATCCATGTTCCCGCATAACTAGAAACATAAGCAATAAATAAATCTGTTGACTGTGTTTCTTGAAATCCAGAAGTAAATGTGAGAGACAATAATAGAAATAGGTTAATGAAATAACTCAACCAAAGGAAAAAACAATAGTATATATTATATTACTTCAACAACTGTTGAAGACTTACTTGTTCGTCTCAACTGTAACGTAATGAAGAAGCATAGGCATCTTTAAGATTTATTTAAGTCCGAAAATTTTTCTTTAGTTGGTGATGTCAAGGACATAACGATGGTTCTTAAGTTATACAAAGACTTCATTGTAAATATTCGTAGAACGTGTTACATAACACTAATTACTTAGAAACTAATCCATTTCTACAAAGTTTATCTCCGTTCTCCCGTCCATACCCCAAGTATGTTGTTATGGGAAAACAGACGCTTCTAAATATTTTCATCATCATCATTACAGCCTATACAGTCCACTGCTGGACATAGGCCTCCACAAGTTTACGCCAAAAATAACGTGAACTCATGTGTTTTGCCCATAGTCACCACGCTGGGCAGGCGGGTTGGTGACCGCAGTACTTGCTTTGTTGCACCGAAGACGCTGCTGCCCGTCTTCGGCCTGTGTATTTCAAAGCCAGCAGTTGGATGGTTATCCCGCCACCGGTCGGCTTCTTAAGTTCCAAGGTAGTTGTGGAACCTTGTTATCCCTTAGTCGCCTCTTACGACACCCACGGGAAGAAAGGGGGTGGCTAAATTCTTTAGTGCCGTAGCCACACAGCACGTTCTAAATATTTTAGTAATGCGTAATTAAAAAAAAATGAAAATATTAAAAAATATTTGTTAAAGTAGTTTTTTCGTATTTAATATTTATTTCCATGTCTCTAAATCTATACGATTTGTCAAAAAAATTCTAATTTTGATATTTGTAACTGTCAAGACACATTGGAACATCTAATAAACAACATTCAGCTTATAAAACATGCGAAAATTCGTGAAAATGATAAACTGTCTGCGTAAATTAATAGAATGAAATTTTTATAATCTTTCAACATTTTACGCCTTCTCGGGTGATCGTTTATATTTTTTTTTTTATCGATGATTATTTTGTACTGATATCTTAGATTTACTGATTTAAGTTGAGAACAAAATTAATATTTATATTTATTAGACTAAGAGATTACTAAAATGTCTTACCCAACTTTTAGTACCCAACGATTGTGTGTTCTAAACGCAAATCCGTAAACATTGCAACCACCTACAAAAAAAACTCATTACAAAAATAATTTATAATTTGTCTAATTTTTAAATTACGTTTAATATGTAGTATCAAAATATAAACATGCGTTTATTAATTTATAGTACAATTTTAAATAATATTTCAAGAAGATTTAATATAATAATTATATAAGCATAGCTGGAATGAAAAATATCAATACAAAAACTCTCATAACTAGAGAGAAAACTTGAAGACTTATTTAAAAAAAATTGTACAAATCCAAGGCTTATAACAAACTAACACAAATAACATTACAACAAACAAGCAAACAAGCAAACACATAATTAAAATACGAAAATACACCAAACAATCAACAATTCAACTTATAATATAACGATTCTGAATATTTACAACAAGGAGACAAGCTAGTATGGTACTACAATCATTACAGCCTATACAGTCCACTGCTGGACATAGGCCTCCACAAGTTGACGCCAAAAATAACGTGAACTCGTGTGTTTTGCCCATAGTCACCACGCTGGGCAGGCGGGTTGGTGACCGCAGTACTTACTGGCTTTGTCGCACCGAAGACGCTGCTGCCCGTCTTCGGCCTTATATTATATATATGTATATTATAGTATGGTATACTACAATACAGCAATATATTTTAAACAAAACAAAATAATATAGACCGAAAAATTATAATACTTAAAATCTTAAATAGTTAGAAGTGTTTATTTAAACAAAAATATGAATATAAGTTAAATTACCTACAACATTTGGTTTATTTCAATGATTAGTATCTAGATCATTATTTCAACGTTACTCATATTTTATATCTGCATATGTATATTGTATATATTGTACAATAAGCAATCATTATCTATGTCATGTTATCTAAAATGTTTCCGCATAAGTAGGAGAGTAGAGGCAACTTGATTTATTCGCTATTGAATCGGTTATTAGATTATGACATTAAATAATAAAAGTTTTTCAATACATCAATAAATTAACAAATTTTCATTTCTTTTTCATTTTTGTTTACTAGTTTTTAAATATGTAAACGATATTTCTGGAATTTTTTACCGAAAATTATAAATAAAATCCATTTCGAAAATTGAATTACAATTGAAGTAGCTATTCTTCAACTGTAGTTAAATTTCGTTCTAGGTATTGATTCTAATTTGAAAGTAAGGAACTAAATTTAATTAAGGTAAAATTTAGATTAATCCTGTAAAACACAATTTCGTATTCTTAAGTGACACTTTTTGACTATATCTTAAAACCAACGTAAAAAAAAAACTCAGTTCAGTATTAGAATACCAATTAGGAACTATCTTAAGAATATATATATATATATATATATAATGGATAACTTTTTTAACGGAAATGAGCTATTTAACGGTTGAAGGAATGATAAGATCTTCGCTATCTCCACCAACTCTTTGTTAAAGAATAATAATAATATAAAAAACAATGTTCATAAAGCAAAATATACAATATAATTCCAAAACCACGTGCACGTAGTAAAATATAAAATAGAATTATTAAAATGTAAAATATAAATTATAAAGAAGAATTCAAAATACAAATTCTTGACATTTATTAAAAAATATTTTTGAAACAAGAAATGAGGTTTCATTATTATTTCCATATAAAAAGTATGTATATGTGGATTCGCTACACTTCCAATCACCCCAGTGTTGCTACACTTAAGGTTCAAGTAGACACGGACACCTTTTGATCGCTTTTTAAAAATATATTTTATACATCAAGGATGACTTTGTTATAACTTTTCAAAGCGCTGACAGAATTAAGATAAAAGGGCAAACAATTGAGACAAAAATTATATATTTTTCATGTTTTTTTAGTAAAATGTTATTCAATTGAGTCAAATGTACTATAAATTTTCTTTTCGTGCCTAAGAAATTCAAAGATGAATTTGGAGACCGAAGAGTAAACAATTTTATTCAGCTGCCATTAAAGGAGCCACAGTTGTGAACGACAGTGGGCGCTTCTGTCAATATTTTCAAACAGACATCTTGTTATAAGGCGTTAACTTTTTTCTCGAGTACCTACTTGGTAACCCCAGAATTTGGCCAGTGTATTTTTATTGAATATTTTGTTGGAAATGACGGCTTCGAAGTAAACATGTCGAGAAATCTATCCGTCATATGGTAAAATCTAGACTTTCTTTACAGCACTCACTCTTGTCGTGAATTTTATACTGTCAAATTTGATAAAATACGTATGATATGTTTTATCATAATTGTTTAATGTAGGGACAATATTTTCAAAGACTTTTTTCGGTGGTTAACTATCACATTAAAATAATTTACTACTACCTTTAACTTCTAAGTGAATTAACAAACTGAACAAGTGAGCAAGTAAGCACAAAAGCAAGCAAGTGAGTGAAGCAGGCAAGTGGGCAAGCAAACAGGTACCTAGATAGCAGGCAGGCAAGAAAGCACGGAAACAAAGATAACTTATTTTTGCAATTGGTTCGTAGCAAACATAAAAGTTTAGTTAGATTGCATGAACCATTCATTCGCTTCTAACCTCACAACTATTATCTATATATATATATATATATATATATATATATATATATATATATATATATATATATATATATATATATATGCATATGCCTTTAACTTTCTTCTATAAACAGGCCACGTATTTATCGAATCGAATACGTAGTTCCTAAGATTGACTGATTCAAGAAAATAAATTAGGCTTTTTATTATAAATCGACGATCGGAGATTTTTCACTCTTTTTTATATTTGTGCTATAAATATCTGATATCCTGAAAAATGTACTTTCTAATGCACAAACAATGTTTTAATAAGAATATTAAAATTTACTATCATACACACTCTTCCAATTGGTTAATTCAATTTTTTTTTTGTTACGGTCTATATAAAAGAAAATAGAAGAAAAAAAATACATACTCGTACACACAAAAAGAAAGTATATATGGCGGCATGAAGTTAGCCGGGTGGTCTAGTGTATATTATCTAATTTATATTTTGTTTAATTTAGGTTAATTTAACATAAATTTAATTATTGGTATTAAAACGGCCACGTACTCAATCCGCATAATATCGAATTTTAGTATATTAGCGATTATGTATTCGATGTTCATTTTATGATTTTATTATTGATTTTAATTAACTTAATCACAATACCATAGGAACGTGTATCAATAATGAAAAATAAAATATTTGTGGTAAAGCTTTTAGTTCAACTTCACGTGTACATCAAAATGATGTTAATGAATGTATAATTTATCTAATCATTATTCATTTCCTATCAATGCACTTTTGCACGTGCTTGATATATTAAATGTAACAATTATTCTACTTGCTACTTGTGTGGATAGTTATAAAAACAAAGTAAAAAGTAATGAAAATATAGTAAAATGCACCCCACGTATTTTTTCTCTGAATTGAATTATTCTCTTAATAACTTAAATTATAATTTTATTTTGAAGTAATTAATTATGATTGATTGTTCGACCTTCTACTACTGTAATATTAACTCTTTGTAATTAAAAATTATTTTCTACTTTTTAGTTCGATTAGCTATAAAAGCGTGGTTTTTTTAGTTTTTTTTTTTTTTTTTTAAGTATAATTTATTTTTTACTACAGATTTTCATACTTTTATTAGTGAATTTTTACAACCATAAATGTACGCTCTCAAAACAGACTTCTACATAAATGACCACTGAGCCGTAAGAAGTGCTACACTTACTTTTTATTTTATAGAAAATGGATGATTTAGTCCCCCTCCGTTTCGAAAGATCATCCATCCATAACCGACGGTCTTTTTCTTGCATATTAATGATAAAATCTTTACTACGCTTCAGCCTGTAATATTCCACTACTGAACATAGGCCTCTTATCCCAATTAGGAAAAGGATCAGAGCTTAATCCGCCACGCTGCTCCAATGCGGGTTGGCGGGAACTCTTTACTAATGTGTTTGGAATTTTAGAATAAAATGTAAAATGAGGCAACCACCTAATATTTTTCAAAATATGTTCCTAATAACGAGTAACGTTTAGGAATTTCATCAGTAAGAATTTAATCATGTATCAGAAAACACTTTATTTAAGACCCGATCTAGTTCTGATTTACTAAACAATTTTTGTTCTGACATTCGAATAACCTAAGAGTTATCCGGTAATACTTTAAGTTAAAATAACTTAAGACCAAAAATGACGTTTAACAGGTAGCTGAGACAAAACAATTGTTTTCTATATGATCGATTATTATTTTCTTCCACCAAAGAGATATCGATATATTCTTACTTGCCATCATAGAGAGTCAAAAATATAATGTGAATAGTTTTCAAAAAACAAAAAATAAAAAGAAAGGTTAAATTCATCTGTCTTCTGTATATTCTTTATGCCAGTGATTAGACAATCTATGTTCTGAGGTAATCAAATCAAATAATTAATTCCATAATAATTATTTTTAACAGTTTTCACACAACTTCACTTACACATATTAAACAATATATCAATTTCTACAATTTCTACCAGGACCTTTGATGTTCGCAAATAGTAAGTAAAGTTGGTTTTAACTAAACGGTTCCGTAACATTCGTTTAATAAGTTCAGAAGAACTTGTTACGTTAATATTGAAAAATACAGCCCTATGCTGAAATTGATTAGGTGATTAAAATAATGGAGCGTTTAGTGTAACGTTATTTATTATTATAAATTTAAACAGAAAAGTTTAAATCAAACTAAACAACCTTAATATGTTAAATACCAATAAAACACAGCTAAGGAGATGAAAGTTTTAGGAATAATATTATTTCAACGAACTTCGCACTGACATCAATTTAGATAAAAGCCTTACACTCAACGACCCTTACTAGGATTTAATCCTGTTTCGGGGGTCCGAAAACACACACAACACAAGAGCACAAACACTCAGACCACACCAAACATGTGCATGGCCAATGCAAATGCATGCCGTGTGCGGGGATCGAACCCGCAATGGCCAACATAACAGTCACAATCCAGTGCTGTGACCGCTGCGCTAACGCGTCGTCCACGTCAATTTGATTGTAACGTGTCATATACTAATTTTAACTTCAGTTATCGAGACAAATTCGAAGCTAGTTATAAGCAAACGTAATTAAATAGACAATCACCGGACTCGAACAAAGGTACCGAGCAGATAATTGCACGACACACGATATAATCAGAATCAAACTTTTAATTACAACAAGGAACCACTATAAAACCCGGTAATTATAACCTTTTAAGTATACGTATTCATTTATTTAAAAGAAAGATACAAAAAAAAAGTAAAAATACTCTACTGTTAAAAAATTAAAATATCGATCAATTTGTAATTTACAAGGAATAGTGTCAAAATCTACTTTTTGGTAACAATCTTTATAAAACTGTCCAATCCCCTTTCAAACTTCCTGACAAAAGTAATTAGGTCCGGAGTCTAGAGAGATTTCAGTGTAATGAAGATAGAAGTCATCAGCGCTTATAAGCTTAGGTAAAAGCGTTAGTGAATCAAAACAGGAAAGAAGACAAAGCTAATAAGGTGATTCCAGTATATTTAAACTTTAATAAAATTTACGCGTTTGTGATGTGGATCTGCATGGATCTGAATTTATTACACAAGTAGAAAGAACAAACTAGTAAGAAAATTAGTATTTTGCTCGCAAACAAAAAAAGAACCAACTTTAATTTTAATTGACAAGTAATACAACGGAATTATACATCATAATTAAAGATAACTCAAAATGTACTCGTAAGATCTCTATCAAAATAAAGGACCCACGACAAGCATACCCAGTATATACAAGGTAAAAAAACACATTTGAATTAAAAGATTTCTTCCTTTTTTTAAGTCGGTTAAAAGTTGTTTCTGCCCACAGTTCTGTTGTAAGCTTATAACTCTAAGCTAAAACCCTAAGAAATACTTACAAAAACGTATATTATATTTACATTATTGTCTCTAACCTCAAACTATCACAATAATTTCGTACAAGTATAAAGGACATATTTTCGTGGAAAAGGTCATTATTTTCATATGATGCTGGGAACAAACAGAATAAATAAAAGTTCTTGTTGGCACCATATATAAAATGAATCATTGACAATTTCAAAGGACTAATGGCTCCATTAGCTGGTTGGTATGAAATCCAGTAGTATTTATATACAATTGTGATGTTACGTAAGTTGCGTGTTTTCGTTAAATAAGATAAGGAAAGGGTCGACGCGGGATTATAAGAAAACAGAAGGTTTACGATAAGAAAATAGATTAGTTCATGGTTAAGATCCTATCTCGGGTAAGACGCGTGAGAAAAAGTGTTTGTATGATGTACACATTGCAATCGTAGACAGAAAGATAGACATCTATATGTGAGAATGAGTTAACAGCATTAATTTATTTCGCTTTCTATAAATCAATTGAAAAAAAAAGTTTTTTTTATTTTTATGAATCGACTTGAAAGCAAACGTAAAATTATACGACAATTTTCAGTTTCTTAATAAAAAGATTTACAATTAAAATTACTTTATTTACTGTTTATTGTTTATTTTTCACGCCACACGGTATTTAAGAAGTAGGTACATAATAATAACATGATTAAACTCAGTATAACGAAATTCGATACCAGTATTAGTTCAAACAAATATCGTTAGCTTATTGTGAGTATAAAAACTTTATTTCTTAAATTATTATTATTATTTTATCAAAGAAGACTTATAACCTATTATATTATTTCGTTCCATTTTTTCTTCACAACAATACGGGTAAAACCGCGTGGCACAGCTAGTTCCTAAATAAATCGACAAGTGGTAATTACATACTTGATTAGAAATAAATAGTACAGGCGCTTTCATCAATGTCACGTAGGATGGAAAAGGCGTACCTACCTATATAAAGGAGATTGATCGGCGCAAGATAACAGCATTAAAAGAATTCCGGATACTGTTTTTTTTTGGTTAAATTCTTAACTTAGTACATCCGTTTTATTTCGTTTAGTATATTAACGTAAAAAGGGCACGAGGGCTAATTACAAACGTCAACGAACGTTACAAATTTATATAAAAACTTTAAAGAGAGTATAAAGAGATTTTTGTAAATTCTATACATAAAAGAAATATGTCGAAAATTAATAACCTCAAAAACAATAAGGTAAAGTAGTATAAATGTATAGATGAGTAATATTTACTTTTAACGGAATTATAAATCAACATAGAGTGTTAGCGCCTTTGTAAATAGTTATAAAAAACAGTAGCTAGTGGTTGCATTTATTTTTTCTAAGGCGTTCTGATAAAAGCATATCTATTACTTTCTGTGTGATTGTACCTACTACAATACTAAGTATTTTATGGTTATTGAGAACAAAAAAAAGTGCGTGCGTATAAAGTACACATGTCAGAAGTGAAACTTCTTTGGCAAACTAATTTTTAAGTCTGACAAAAACGTTGCCGTTTCATCAAAACGTTGTCGTTCCATCAGTAAAAAAATTACCCCTATGCGCCTAAGGATGTTTCACTTCAAAAACAGTTGACCTAAAATAATTTATATTAGTTTTGACTGAATGTTTGCTATTACATAGCAGTGAAACAGCTCAATCGTTTATAACGTGATGTCCAAAACATGAATTAATACATAGACTACTTTATATCCCAAGTTTTCCGCAGGATCTGAATACCCATGAAAGCAATTAGTTTTCATCACAGTTCAGTTGAAACTCACGTTTTATAGAAAAATAATTAAAAGCATCGTTAAAATTACCTTTTTGACTTAATGGATTTAAGTTTTATAAAATTTTGTGCAAATTACTTTAAAATAATTTCTTCCAGCTAAAAGTTTTAGGAAAATATTTCAAACACTCTGAAACATTGCTCTTCGTTTGCTCGGAATCTGTCCTTTTGGCTGACGTTAACAATTTTAAATTAATTAAATCTGAGTTTATGTTATTTAATTTAAAAAACCTAATATAAAAAACATGTTTTAATAATGTCATTAAATATGAATATAACTACTCTTATTATATATTAATAGGCCAGAGATATTAGCATATTGATCACAACTTTTTTTCCACTTTTCACAACAAAAAATTGGTCACAACTCTTGTATGTTGCTAACGGTTGCGAGTTCAATCAAAATATAAGGAGATTTACTGGCATTAATTTTTTTAATTTTATTTAATTAATGACAACTAGCAGAATTGTCCGATAGAAAAAGAGTAAAAAATACATGTTAAATCCTCCTTAATTTTGTAATACTGGACGAGACGCAATATTGTCAACAATTTTTAATATCATAATTATATAAAGCCTTACTACACGCACACGCACACGCACACACACACACACAACACACAAACGCGCACGTGAACTTGTGATGTTCTGTCAAAATTTACTTCTAACCATTAAATTGTTGTGCTATATTTTGGTTGTATTAAAAATCATAATACATTACACGACTTTTAATTCATTTGTTACTGACAAAGCAAATACTAAACATCAGGCTTAGAGCTATATTCATTTACACAATTTAATTAATTTATATTTATGTATACGATAGAGCACGAAAATGTTTGAATAAAATGTAGTCCCAGAACAATACAAGGTAAACATTATACAATAAAATGAAAATGGTACGTAATATTATATTTTATCATTTTTAACCGACTTCCAAAAAAGGAGGAGGTTCTCAATTCGACTGTATTTTTTTTTTTTTTTTTTATGTATGTTACATCAGAACTTTTGACCGGGTAGACCGATTTCGACAAGTTTTGTTTTAATCGAAAGGTGGTGTGTGCCAATTGGTCCCATTTAAATGTATTTGAGATCTAACAACTACTTTTCGAGTTATATCTAATAATGTGTTTTTACTTGACGCTTTTTTCGTCGACCTACGTTATATTATACCGCATAACTTTCTACTGGATGTACCGATTTTAATAATTCTTTTTTTGTTGGAAAGGGGATATCCCTAGTTTGGTACCGTGATAAGGAAACTAGGATCTGATGATGGGATCCCAGAGGAATCGAGGGAAACTCTCGAAAATCCGTAATAACTTTTTACTGGGTGTACCGATTTTGATAATTTTTAATTTAATCGAAAGCTGATGTTTATCATGTGATCACATATAAATTTTATCGAGATCTGATAACTACTTTTTGAGTAATCTTTGATAACGCGTGGTTGCTTGACTATTTTTTCGTCGATCTACGTTGTATTACTTGTCGATGTAATTGAAGTCGGTTTTTTTTTTCGTTTCCAAGCAAACACAATTATTAGAGTTTTAATGTAAAATTGCCTAGAGTTATATTGTGGTATATATAATAAGTTCTTTAAACAACTAGTGGAAACAAGCGCAGGTTGCACTGTGACGGTAAGTGAATACCGTAGCCTATGGACGCCTACAATACCAAGAATATTCTTCTTATCCTTCCACAGATGTTGGCATTCATAGATTATTTTGGAATATTTAGCCGTCAGTTACAGTATTTTACCCTGATATTGTAGAACTTGAAGTTAAAATTTTGAACATTTTTGAATATCATATCAAAAATTGACCGCTCCAGCGGGATTCGAACCCGCGTCTCCGACTGACCGTGTCGCTGGCGGTCTAGCCAATTAAGCGCGCAAGCGAGCGGTCAATTTTTGATATGATATTCAAAAATGTTTAGAATTCCTAATGTGTGGGTAACACAAAAATAAAATCGTAGGTACATATTAAAAATAGCATGGTGTCGTCTCCTGTCAAAGATTTTCATTATAATATGAAACTTTGAATAGTTACGGGTCTCTGTAAAGAACTCACTATAGACGGCGCCACGGTTCGCTTAAACCGAAAATAAAAATCATCATATCAAGAATTTCGCTCTAGCGGGTACATCGTTCCATAGCTTAATTGGCTAGAGCGCCGACACGGTCAGTCGGAGACGCGGGTTCGAATCCCGCTGGAGCGGTCAATTTTTGATATGATATTCAAAAATGTTTAGAATTCCTAATGTGTGGGTAACACAAAAAAAAAATTGTAGGTACATATTAAAAATAGCATGGTGTCGTCTCCTGTCAAAGATTTTCATTGTAATATGAAACTTTGAATAGTTACGGGTCTCTGTAAAGAACTCACTATAGACGGCGCCACGGTTCGCTTAAACCGAAAATAAAAATCATCATATCAAGAATTTCGCTCTAGCGGGTACATCGTTCCATAGCTTAATTGGCTAGAGCGCCGACACGGTCAGTCGGAGACGCGGGTTCGAATCACGCTGGAGCGGTCAATTTTTGATATGATATTCAAAAATGTTTAGAATTCCTAATGTGTGGGTAACACAAAAATAAAATCGTAGATACATGTTAAAATTTTGATCACAACTTTGAAATCTTTAATAACAAACTTAAACTGTTTAAAAAAAAAGAAGCTTAATACGTACGTGGCTCTTTCAGTGTAAGTTATATAACTACGTCACTATATTTTAAATAACGTAGGTAGGTATGTGACAGATTATAAATCTGTTTTTTTTTGTTTATAACTTATATTTTTTTAATTTAGTACTAGCTATGCCCCCGACTTCGTCCGCGTGGAATTTAACAAAAAGGTTATTCTAAACATTTTTGAATATCATATCAAAAATTGACCGCTCCAGCGGGGTTCGAACCCGCGTCTCCGACTTGCCGTGTCGGCGCTCTAGCCAATTAAGCTATGGAACGATGCACCCGCTCGAGCGAAATTTTCGATATGATAATTTTTAATTTTCGGTTTAAGCGAACCGTGGCGCCGTCTATAGTGAGCTCTTTACAGAAACCCGTAACTATTCAAAGTTTCATATTACAATGAAAATCTTTGACAGGAGACGACACCGTGCTATTTTTAATATCTAAGATTTTTATTTTTGTGTTACCCACATTAGGAATTCTAAACATTTTTGAATATCATATCAAAAACGGCGCCACGGTTCGCTTAAACCGAAAATTAAAAATTATCATATCGAAAATTTCGCTCGAGCGGGTGCATCGTTCCATAGCTTAATTGGCTAGAGCGCCGACACGGCAAGTCGGAGACGCGGGTTCGAACCCCGCTGGAGCGGTCAATTTTTGATATGATATTCAAAAATGTTTAGAATTCCTAATGTGGGTAACACAAAAATAAAAATCTTAGATATTAAAAAGGTTATTGTTCAGTTCGCAAAGTTATAAAACAAATAAATTTCTAAAATAAAAGTAGCCTAAGTTACTTCTTATTAAATCAGCTATCTGCAATTGAAAGTCCCGTCAAAATCGGTCCAGCCGTTTAAGAGATTAGCCGGAACAAACAGACAAACAGACAGACAAAAACTGTAAAATATGTTATTTTGGTATATGTACCGTGCATACATCCATATGCATTTAGTAAAAAGCGGTTATTTTAATATTACAAACAGACACTCCAATTTTATTTATTTGAATAGATTCCCTGTAGATTACTAAATGAATTTGACTGTTAGCTTGTTTGACATTTAAAAAAAAAATAATTAGAATTAATATCCCCCAACCCGCATTGAGATATTACAGGCTGAAGCGTGAAAAGTGTGTGTGACTTCTCCTACATAGGGAAAGAGGCCTATGCCCAGCAGTGGGATATTACAGGCTGAAGCGTAAGCGTAAATATGTAATGATAACAGATAAATAAATAAATAAATGGCTTTAACATACACACACAGTAATCTGTTCCTGAGCTAAGCAACTTAATGCTTGTGTTATAGGTAACTAACAACTAATATAGCTACACAGTTTTTAGATAAATGTACATATAAATAAATATAGAATTATATTTTACACCCAGACTCTGGCGGGATGCGAACTCAGTTCCCGCGGTGCAGAAAACAGAACCACTACAAACTGCGTCGATGGACTAGTCAATGACGATACGCGTATATTGCTACTATGAACTTAAAACACATGTAACTAGAAATTTATTAACATTAGCCTTTTGTTGTGACCTAATATAATCTAAAACATATACATATTGTAATATTTGTTTATTTAGTGCGAAATATTCGTACGGGTATTGCTAGTTATTGTATTATTATTTTTATTGTATGCTCTGTTAGTAAATTTTATTTAAACAAATAATTAAATAAGTATTTTTTCCACTATTGTCCAGCAAGATCCCGCTGTTTCAATCGAGAAGACCTGCTGTGAAAATCACTATTCGGTTTTATGATAACAACATCCACTCTGCAGCGGTGAGTTTTAATAATTCGACTATAACATTTTCATTTCACGATCCAAACATATGGTAGACAGTTTAATAGCTGAATATACATAAAGTTTTATAGTTTTGTCTGTAATTTAAGTCGTTTAGGCTGTTGTTATCTTAGTTCTAGTTTAAATGTTATATTTTACGTTAAATGTTATATCTCACAAAGTGTATCTTATGCGGTAAATATTTAGAAATAATAATTAATTTATAACCGATTTCAAAAAAGGAGGAGGTTCTGAGTTAGTTTTTTTTTTATGTATGATACTTCAGAACTTTTTACTGGGTGGACCAGTTGATTACAATGATTCCTGTCTTAATCGTAAGGTGGTGCTTATCATGTGGCCCCATTTAAATTTTATCGAGATTAAATAAGTACTAGTGATATCTAATAATGCACATTTACGTCACTATTTTTAAAGCTTAATGAATATATAATTAAAACTTCTACGTGACATTTTCGATATCATCTGTGCTCATTTGGCACTATTGAAAGCTACTAACCCTAAAGAAAAAGAAGAAGATAAACTGTATCTTAGTAAATTTTGACGTCGCGTTGGCGCAACGGTTACAGCCATGGATTGTACCTGTTGCGCTGGTAGTTGCGGGTTCGATCCCCGCACATGACAAACATTTGTATTGGCCATACAGATGTTTGCCGTGGTCTGGGTGTTTGTGCAGTCCTTGTGGGTCTCTCCACCGTGCCTCGGAGAGCACGTTAAGCCGTCGGTCCCGGTTGTTATCATGTACACCTGATAGCGATCGTTACTTATAGTAGGGAATATATCCGCCAACCCGCATTGGAGCAGCTCTGATCCTTCTCCTACATGGGGAAAGAGGCCTATGCCCAGTAGTGGGATATTACAGGCTGAAGCGTAGTAAATTTTGATGAAAACAAATAGTCATTTCTTATTTATCTTAGTGATATTACTGAATAAAAAGGGATTTTAGGTTTCGGTTCTACCATAAATTACAATTTAAAAAATAAGTTTTATGATCATTCTTATGTGTAACCCACGCTACTGCTCTGCAAAGCCAGCTTTAAATGAAACTAGTCAGTAGATTTTAGCTAATCTACAAACATCAAAGTTAAAGTTTTAGTATTATTATATTTATAGCCTTTTAGGTGATAAATATAGGTAATTACATTTTGAATCTAGAAAAGTAATTGACTATAAGAAATACCAAGGAAATACAAAGAGTCGTAAAATTATTCCACGTATTTCTTTATCGATGTAAATATGATAACTGACACACATATACATAAATTTGTTACAAGCAAAAAAATGGAAAAAGTATCAAGATAAATATTATTTCCTTACAGCACACAGAGTCAACGTAACGTGTTTAAAATATCATATTTATTTTGCTTATTGTTCAACATAATCGTTTTTTTTCATGATAGTAAATTAGCTGTCGCTGTGAATTTGTATCTATATTAGTTACCTATCTGTACCTGTGACTTCAGTTCTCTACTATATGTTTGCCAGCTTAAAATGAGCTGCACTCTTAAAGGTTTATCTAAATTTCGAGATTCAATTAATTATATACTTACTAATGACAATATGGTCCATGAGTTAGATTTATAATTGAGGTAACAGACCAAAAAGCTTAAAATATTTAGGGAACAATCAAAAAAAAATTTTTGCTGTAAAGAAAGGTCGAATAAAATTGGACTACGTGTTAATTAGTAATAACTTAAGCCCGTTTGCTACATTCAGAAAAAAAAATCATTTCTCTTTTGAGTTAGCCTGTAATATCCAACTGCTAGGCATATGCCTCTTTGTTTATATAGATGAAGGGTCCGATCTTAATCCACCACACTGCTTCACGAATATGTTCCTTACTATGAGTTGTTTCCAGGTTTCTATGATGTCAAACGGGATTGATAGCTTTGCTCTCCGGAGCACGGTAAGGAGACCCAACCAACCCAAGGAACCCAAAGACAAACACCCATATTGGAACCAATATAAATATCATTCGTCGATAAATATCGGTATCGAATATCGATCTTTAATTTTCGGACAAGACATTTTTTTAAATGTGACGTTGTTTTAATAATGCTTGTTGACATAAACGAATCGTTTTCTGATTATAGCATCCAGGCATTATTAAAATTTTGGAATAAGGAGAAGTACAATTACAAACATCTTGATAAAAAACAAATATTTCTACAAATTTTCTCTATACAATAATCCCTTTCCAGAGGAAAGTGTATAATCGATCGTCGAAGTTAAAGCAACTTCCTAATTATTACGTCAGAATAGAAAAAATATTCATAAAACATTAAATAATAATATTCGTGTGCTAATTCTTTCATATACCAAATAATGTTCCATTTAGCTCCAGTAGATAGTCAATAGACATAGGCTTTAGATAATCCGGGTCTAACAACCAATCAACATTGTGACATACTATAATATAATCTATAAGCTGTGTGTATAACTCTCGTTGATAGGCATTTTGTATATGTGTGTAATTTAGTGAGCAGTTACTATGACCGTTGTAATACTTTGCAGTGGCTTTTTTACTCTGGGGGATATGTATTTAAACCCAAACCAAATTACTGTGTAACATATTTATGCTATTTTTATTTTTTGTTGTTACGTACATTTCTCAAAAAATAATTATGTGTACCTATCTAACCTAAAAACAAGCTGTGTCGTTACGGCAGTAAAGAATATAGCCACCCCCTCTCTTCTTGTGGGTGTCGTAAGACTAAGGGATAACACAGTTCTACTACTACCTTGGAACTTATAAAGCCGACCGATAGTGGGATAGCCGTCCAACTGCTGGCTTTGAAATACACAGGCCGAAGACAGGCAGCAGCATCTTAGGTGCAACAAAGCCAATCCTGCGGTCACCAACCCGCCAGCCCAGCATGGTGACTATGGGCTAACACATGAGTTCACGCAATTTTTGGCGCGGACTTGTGGAGGCCTATGTCCAGCAGTAGACTGCGATAGGCTGAAGTTAAATGAAGTGAACCTAAAAACAGTGATTAAGTTGCTTACTTGAGGAACAGACGACAATATATTAAGCAAATAACTTTGTGTTGTTTGTTCCTGCATCATTTGCGTAATATTAGTAAAGCTCATTATGAAATAATATAATTAGAAAACCAAAATTTAGTTGATGATTTTTTTATTTACTCTTTTACAGCGAAATTCGTCCGAACCGTTTCAGAACAATATCTCCAGACGTTTTCTGCTTCAATGAAACTCGTGTATTTGACAGACGAGATTGAAGTATAGCTTAAAAAGTATGGAAAATCACCAAAACTATAACAAGAAATCGTGAGATTATTATGGTTAGACCTATATTTAATTTTAGTTAACCAACATTGCAAAGGAAACTTAATGAATTATAATTTCAGTAGATTGTTTAATATAACTTACTTTTGCATTAAATTCCAGTTTGATAATTTTTATTCAAACTCGGCTTTAATATTAATAAAATGTTTTTGGCTTTAAACACGAAATTATAAAGAAGAAAGAAATAGAAGCACAAAAGATAGACTAGTATATGAATTATAACAATATGTGAGAGTTTACACGAACAATATTTGTTGGGGTATTAATACTCATATTTATGATAATCTCATTCAATATTATAAATATTTTAAATATAACAATAGAATATAAATCTCAAGATATATGAAAAAGTATATTTTTTTATCTAAAATTTATACAAATATTTCTCTTGGATATAACATAATAAATATAATAGAAGAAAACTAAGGGCGTTTTAAATTAAAAGCTCTTACGTCGAACTTACGTAAGCACCCTAAATGTATCACAAAGTTTCAAATTTAAAGGTCATTAAAATCCCAGTCTCTCCTTGACGGTTGTTTGTTCTAAACTTCCCTTAATAATTTAAGATAATTCTATACTTGGGTGAATGATTTCGCTATTTACGAACGACTTTAATAAGCTATATTTGTCTGATATGTTACATAGTAAGAGTAAACGAATGCCTAGAAAAGTTTACTACGAGATTATTTTGCTATTGTATCAAATTCCAATCATCAAAATAGATCTTTATTGGTACTCGATGAACCTGATAAATATTTTGATACATGTTTTGACACATTTACGGAGCAAATTTTGACAAACAGTTTTAGTGTACATCATCCACACACAAACACAATCAAAATCAGTAAGTTACAAGTTACAGTTACAGTTAAGTACAAGACTTTGAATCATTCAGTGATCTGATCAGTGATCAGTGATTCTGAACATACAAGATTTAAAAAAAAAATACATACAAAATAAAGAACTAAATACATAACTATTACTATTATAAATTCGCTTCAGCCTGTAATATCCCACTACTGGGCATAGGGCATATAGGGGGAGTAATCTTTGATAATGCGTATTTACTTGACTAATTTTTCGTCTACCTACGGTGTATTATTTGTCGATATAATTGAAGTCGGGTTTTTTTTCGTTTGCCTGCAAACACAATTATTATAGATAAAGTTCATACAAGGACCACATCAGTTCTTGACATATGATTTTATAAGAAACTAAATTAAAGCGCCAGTACTCTTTCACGCTCATATTATACAAATTGAGCTTATTACAAAGTAACGATTTATAAATTTCTTAATACGCAGGCTCTTATTATCTAATCCTGAAATTAGCGTATGAATGAATAAACGAACGAAATTCCTCACCTTTATTATATTAATTTGAATAGGCTTAATGTTATATACTGGTTAACTCGTTACCGTTTACGTAAATATAAATTCCCTTATAAATAATGTCCAATTCAGCCAAGGGATACCAAAGATTTGTATTCTCATGAATATTCATGTTAATTATTTGTAAGCTCGAATGTCATTTTATTCGGGTCTTCTGTTAAGTTACTTGAATTAGTTATTTTCAAATGTAATTTTTATAAGAAATTATATTGATATCATTGTGGTAATTAGCTTTGTTGTTAAACATTTAAATGTTTGCGGATTATCTATATAGATAAAAATAAATCGCTGAAATACATAACGCGTACCTATCGCTGATAGCTTTTGAACGTTTGCAACAACCGTTTGTATTCGTTTGTCAGTAAGGTTATAAGGTTTCTATAAGAGAAATATTGAAAAAATTAACACAAAAAAATGGCGAATGGGTCAGTCAGCTTATATCGAAAAGAAATTTTACTTTCATGAAATACTGAATTACATTTTTTGTTCTTTAAATCACTTCTGTTAATCCAATTGGAAAACTAATAAGCGCAAAGAGGCTTTTATTGTACCTACTTTTATATTTTAAGTGACCCAAATAAATTTATTATAATAAACCTTTTTGTGATGTTGAATTTGAACTACAATATCACTTTACAATATTTCTATTTGCTTTTCCTTGTAGAAAAGGAAATAAATGAACGTTTTTACAATATTATATTAAAAGAAAAGGTTGAGAAAATATAAAAATGGGCCAGAAAGTGGCAAGACGCTTAAAATGCTTCTAGTATAGCAGGAGCCTATAAGGCTTCTTACCATCAGGTTAGCCTTACGCTTGTTTGGCGACCTAATCATATAAAAAATTCTTGAGATAAAGGATATGGCATCATAGATCAAAAACAAAAGGACGGAACTCCTCACAAATGATGGTAGTTAAGAATACGAGGATTATACAGATAAACTGAGGTTATTCGAAATTTATGTCCTCCATGAAACGGCGCTTTTCTGTGAAATTCGTAATATTTGCGACAGAATTTATTGTTTTATGAATAATACAACGACTTATACCCAACTTATTTCCATGTATACGTAATTAGTTTGGTCTTTCCCAAGCGGATAAAAACAATAAATAACTTAAGGCTTAATATATTAAGATTACTTGTAGGCTTAAAAAATGTTTTATATAATTTAATTAAAACATGTTTCTTAAGGTTTTCAACAAAATATGATGTCTTAAACGAATATTTCAGATATCGATTTTACGACTTGTTTTGTAAACGAAATTCAATTTCTGAACAAAATATTTATTCCTTAGTGTTCACAGAAAAAGCAATTAAAATTTTCGATTGGATCTTGAAGTACCTAATATTACGGTTTGGGTTTGTAAAAATAAGGTTTTTGTGTTTCCAATATTATTTTCAAGCAAGATAAAAGATAACAGGCCAATGTATACAAGACTTACTTCACTGTTTACTCTATCGAATAATTCATCTTAGGATAACAGTCAATATTCTTGTCCCCTGTCCTTGTTCTCACTAACAAGTTTGAAATCTATTTTGAAAAGATTATTAGATCCTTTTCGGTGTTTACCTTTATTTACACAAATATTTCGTTGTATGTGAGTCAACCCTAAACTTGGCAGCGATAAAAGTGATTGGATTTACTATATATTTTATTATCTATATAGTTAATAAGGCATAATAATGTACGAGAAAAATGAAAAAGTATATTATTTATGTATTATGATTTATAGCGTGTATCTTATAAGATACATTGCCAAGTCTTCCACATATTATTTGAAAATAAATGTGTGTCTTTAAGGATACATTGCCTGGGGCGAGAGAATTTTTTTTAAGATAAAGTACTTTAATACCACATGAATTTTTAAACATGAAGTATGAAGAATAATAATGCTTATTGACATCTTTTTTCATGTTTACAAAACAAAACTTAAAAAATTAACGTACCTTTTTCTATTGTAGTACACATAAAAATGTGTTTTCTAAAATTCTTATAATCAACTTTTTGGTATAATAATCATGTATCAGAACACAGTCATTAGCAGACATTATCTATAATACATATAATGAGATCTCTGACTAAACTTATGGAAAACAACATGGTTTTAAATTCTAACATTAAAATCAAACATCAAAAAATAAATGAATAAATTATAATTAAATTATAATTTCTATGCCCCGAAATGACGTACCGAGGGAGTGTTACCAGTAATTTTTATTTCCATTAGCCCAAAATGCGGGTAAGTAAATTGTAGGCAATCATAGAAAAATAATTAACTAGAAAGTGGACATCATTATTGTTTTTTTTTTATCGTGTGATTTTATGTGATCAACCTTTCTTAAGTTGCCTAAAATTAACTCAACTTTATAAGCTTCAGTTCTATGCATAATAAATAATGTAAAAATATTTATTTTTGTCATACACTAGTTTATGGTGATATTAATATTCTGAAATCATTATTTAAACTATGTATATCGTATAACAATTATAACAAATAATATTTTATATCAGTGCAACACAGTTTTATGAAATTAATACATTTTATAACAATTACGTGACATGATTTTCATAATTTGTTTTATAGAAATTATAAAATGGCAATACATTTACTATAGTTAATTAAATAAATGCCTTGTATGTTATTAAATTTGCATATTATACTACTATTGTTGCGTGTATATTCTATTATTAATACATATTTTTACTTTACTATTTTTAATTTACTTTCATCAAACACACGTCTCCGCTACATATTTCACAAGTAAACTTATTCGTCACTAATATATTAATATTTTCAGTAATAACAAGAACGCACAAACGAAAAATTGAAAGTGAATTGTCATAATATTACTCTGTGAATGTTACGATTACGCGACCGTGTCAAAAATCATAATTATTAGTACAAACGGTATCGAATTCAAGACAATTTAATTTGACAGGCTATTCTTAGGCAGTGCCTAATTTTGTTGATAAACCGACCAATGTTAAAAAAACAATACTTTGTACGTATTCCATATGACGCGCGCGACATTATAAAATTGTAGGATTATTATAATGTCTTACTGTCATTGCTGACATTTATTATGCGATTATAGGCAGAAGTTTCATAAAAAGCCCGTCGTCGATGCGCACGAAGCGCTGATATCGCATATATGACGGCGGGTTTTTTTGAAACGGATGTAAATTGCATTATGATTTATGTCTTTTTCAAAAATATGTATTCAAAAATAATTGTAATGTTCATGTTTTATATATCATTTTTAGTAACATGCCAGGGTAGGCAGTGACTTTCTGCCTATAGAAATGCACGCTACGGAGCTCAGTTGGGAAATGAGCCGGTCACGAAACGAGAAAAGACCGGTTCAAATCCACATGTCTCCGGATCGATTATTTTATTTCCCCCTTTTTTCTTATTGCATTCGTGATTTTTCATTTAAATAACCACTTCATATACGAATTTGTATTATTATTATTGAAAGTTTGTTTTAATGAATTTTATGAAATTTTCAAGTGTGATTATTTAATTAGTTAGAATTCAAATTATTATTAGTTTTTTTAATTGATTTTATTTAATTGTTTAAATTATGTAATTATTAAATTTAGTGTTACTTGTATACAAAAATCTATAGATAGATGTAAAATTTGTGATCAACTTAACTAACGCATTGGGTTCCCCGTAATATTAGTTTTAGGTTTTTTCTGTCCGCCTGTCTGTCACCAGGCTGTATCTCACCAGCCTCGATAGTTAGACAATTGAAATTATCACAAATAATGTATTTATGTTGCTGCTATAACAACAAATAGTAAAAATAAATTAAAATAAATATTTAAGGGGATACATATAACAAATACCCATACAACAAACGCGATTTTTTTGGCCTTTTTTGCTCGATATCAATAAAGGCAACTCAGTTAGGCACTTGAAATATTCACAAAATACTCAGTTGTATTTTTAATTTAATAATAAATAAAATATAAAATAAAATAAAATAAATATTTAGACAAAAATAATTGTCTAAATATTTTGCATAGACAATGGCACGGAACCCTCTTTTATGATTATTTATTATTATGTCGGTAAGACCAAAAAATATTATTCATATTTTATCAATATGTAATTCCCATTTAAATATGATTTCCAAAAAACACGGTTTGCTAAAAAAAATACCGAACTAAGCTCGGTCACCCAGGTACTGATTATTTAACAAAGCTTATTAGTTATAATCGTTCAATGAATACATATACATCAATCTTATGTCGACTCAATCACTGAATCATTTTGTCAAGCCTTTCTAACCAGGTAAAAATCTAATAAGGTGTAAAAATTCACCGAAAAATTCTAAAACTTTTTAGGGCTTCAATATATTTCTTAAACATTAATAAGCGTCGTAAATTCATCATTATCTTAACCCTGCAATGCATACTTTGCCATATATGTACGACCAGTATTTTTGCATATTGCTATCGGTGATGAAAAATAGCAACACTCCGACAAACTCACACCTGATTTCTGAGCAAAATTTTACAAACTTAGACTCTCTTTTTAAACGTAGAAAAATATCACTAGATTATACATCGCTTCAGCCTGTAATATCCCATCACTGGGCATAGGCCTCTTTCCCCATGTAGGGGAAGGATCAGAGCTTAATCCTCCACGCTGCTCCAATGCGGGTTGGCGGATATATTCCCTACTATGAGTAACGATCGCTATCAGGTGTATATGATAACAACCGGGACCGACGGCTTAACGTGCTCTCCAAGGCACGGTGGGGAGACCCACTAGAACTGCACAAACACCCAGACCACGGCAAACACCTGTAAAAAAGAATATACCCTCATCTGAAAAAGATGACATGATTAAAATTAAAATCTTATTTATCTGATCTTATTTTAGCAGTTCCCCCTTTTTGAGATGTAAGACGTGACGAAATTGATCACCTTCGTATCTTGAAGTACAGAAACGTAAGAAGAGACAACATTGCCAGTTTTCTGAACATAAACGGAAAATTGTCTGTATATAACAATGTATCCTGCGAGTTTCGTGTTTAGATAAGCTTCAAATAAAATAACAAATTGTTTTTAAAAAAATTACCTAATAGCAAAACATTTTTATTTCCAACAATTTGTTTTTAGAACGTTCTCTTTAGATATTAAATTTTTATAATTTTTCCTACTTAAAAACCAAATGTAAGCGTTATTGCATAATGTACGTTGTATCTCATTATAAGTGAACTTTAAGTATGTTTTTATGAGAAATAAATTCTTTAAACCTAAACCTACATAATGTATACAGAACAAAATAAAAAACATAAAAGTCAAATATTTTACTGAGTCTCGATTTTTAAATTATTTTAAATTCAGAATCACACATATTTTTAATGTTAATGAAACAAATTTTGCAGTGTAGTGTTAAAATTTAATTAACGAGTATTAATTAACTAGAAAGTGGACATCATTATTGTTTTTTTTTTATCGTGTGATTTTATGTGATCAACCTTTCTTAAGTTGCCTAAAATTAACTCAACTTTATAAGCTTCAGTTCTATGCATAATAAATAATGTAAAAATATTTATTTTTGTCATACACTAGTTTATGGTGATATTAATATTCTGAAATCATTATTTAAACTATGTATATCGTATAACAATTATAACAAATAATATTTTATATCAGTGCAACACAGTTTTATGAAATTAATACATTTTATAACAATTACGTGACATGATTTTCATAATTTGTTTTATAGAAATTATAAAATGGCAATACATTTACTATAGTTAATTAAATAAATGCCTTGTATGTTATTAAATTTGCATATTATACTACTATTGTTGCGTGTATATTCTATTATTAATACATATTTGAGTCAGAACGTGTGCCGGTATTGGTACTAACATACATCATCTATGTATAGATGAATATTGCTAAATTTTATATAATATTAAATTAATTTTATATTTGTTATAAGGTTATTGTTGATTCAAGTCTATACCACCTGGTATATTTTTGTCTAAAGAAATTCGTTTGCATTTATAGAGGTTATTGCTTATTGCTTTTTCTGCGTTATTCTCAATCTAGTGAGAAGCAAATTATTCAAGTAAAGACACCACGTAAAGTGTGAGAAGAAAAGACAAAATCAAGACGAAGACTTAGAAATATCGAAAAGTACTTTTACGTATTTCTGTAGGTACGTTTATATTTACAGCTTTTTTTTCTTTTTAATTTAGTTTTACTTTGATAGTATTAGGGTAAATTCATATCAAAATGGTAATAGACAAAATTAACACATTAAACTTTTTACCTCCTGTATGAAGCACATATTTTTTACTTAATATAAATTCACTAAAGTGTAATTAATTCTACGTAACATTTATTCCTATATTATGAATACTATGTAGATTTTTATAAACATTGTACCTACATAAATTTTTTATAAATTGTGAATATTTCATTGCTAGACCTAATAAATATATAATGTCATTTCATATCTTGTGTAACAAAACATTGTTTGTCTTCCAAATAAATAATAAATCAAGACAAGATATACGGCTATCATTATATTTCAATAAAAAGCCGATCTAAATTATCAAACAACTCTAATTACTCTTTTCAATCAGTTTTCTCTACTAAATATCAGCGGGGAACACGTAATACTCGTTAATTAAATTTTAACACTACACTGCAAAATTTGTTTCATTAACATTAAAAATATGTGTGATTCTGAATTTAAAATAATTTAAAAATCGAGACTCAGTAAAATATTTGACTTTTATGTTTTTTATTTTGTTCTGTATACATTAGGTTTAGGTTTAAAGAATTTATTTCTCATAAAAACAAAGTTCACTTATAATAAGATACAACGTACATTATGCAATAACGCTTACATTTGGTTTTTAAGTAGGAAAAATTATAAAAATTTAATATCTAAAGAGAACGTTCTAAAAACAAATTGTTGGAAATAAAAATGTTTTGCTATTAGGTAATTTTTTTTAAAACAATTTATTATTTTATTTGAAGCATATCTAAACACGAAACTCGCAGGATACATTGTTATATACAGACAATTTTTCGTTTATGTTCAGAAAACTGGCAATGTTGTCTCTTCTTACGTTTCTGTACTTCAAGATGCGAAGGTGATCAATTTCGTCACGTCTTACATCTCAAAAAGGGGGAACTGCTAAAATAAGATCAGATAAATAAGATTTTAATTTTAATCATGTCATCTTTTTCAGATGAGGGTATATTCTTTTTTACAGGTGTTTGCCGTGGTCTGGGTGTTTGTGCAGTCCTAGTGGGTCTCCCCACCGTGCCTTGGAGAGCACGTTAAGCCGTCGGTCCCGGTTGTTATCATATACACCTGATAGCGATCGTTACTCATAGTAGGGAATATATCCGCCAACCCGCATTGGAGCAGCGTGGAGGATTAAGCTCTGATCCTTCCCCTACATGGGGAAAGAGGCCTATGCCCAGTGATGGGATATTACAGGCTGAAGCGATGTATAATCTAGTGATATTTTTCCAAAATATACTGTTACTAAGTTTGTAGAATTTTGCTCAGAAATCAGGTGTGAGTTTGTCGGAATGTTGCTATTTTTCATCACCGATAGCAATATGCAAAAATACTGGTCGTACATATATGGCAAAGTATGCATTTCAGGGTTAAGATAATGATGAATTTACGACGCTTATTAATGTTTAAGAAATATATTGAAACCCTAAAAAGTTTTAGAATTTTCCGGTGAATTTTTACACCTTATTAGATTTTTACCTGGTTAGAAAGGCTTGACAAAATGATTCAGTGATTGAGTCGACATAAGATTGATGTATATGTATTCATTGAACGATTATAACTAATAAGCTTTGTTAACCTTTTGACCGCCGTAGTCACCTATACTTGACAAGGGCTCGCGAGTCCTGTGCGCCAGCGACGTCTATAGGTGACAAAAAACCCGGACCACAAAAATATTAAATAAAATTATTAAAAAAATATTTCTAGTATTTTAATTCAACATTTATGAAAATAGAATATCCCCGCTACATTTGAGTATAAAAAACAAGTCTTGTAGAGCTACACGTACTGAGAAACATTGAAATAAAAACATGCATTTTTATTCCACGTAAATGATATGTCCAGAACGCCGAAGTCGTCTATAGTTGACCGCTAGGGATGTGACGCAAGAGGTATAAATAAATAATAAATAAATAAATATTTACAACATACACACACGGTCATCTGTTCCTAAAGTAAGCAACTTAATGCTTGTGTTATAGGTAACAGCTGACTGGTATAGCTATTTTTTTTTTTTGATAAGCATACATATAAATATAAATAAATATATATTATACCCAGACTCGGGGTGGGAATCAAACCCATAACCTCCGGAGCAGAAAGCACCGCTGACCTGTAGTCACTACAGACTGCGCCAACGGGCTAGTCAAAATGGTATAGATGATTTATATATTCTTTATTGCACTTTAAAAAAATCATAATTACAAGTCATTTTTGCAATTAGCTATTCAAAATTCAACTCAAACGTGTTATATTTTCTATAAATAATTTAATATTTGAATAAAACGAAAGGTAAAAAACATAAAACTATCATCAGCTAACACATAAATAGCAAATGAATAAAAAATCAAATCAACTAAAATTAATCAAATCGCCATAATAAATCTGATATCTCAAATCTGGCGCATCTCTAGCGCGTAGTCATGAATCCGTTCTCTACACGCCGTTGTCAAGTATAGACGACACGCTGATGACGTCATAAGCGAATAGCGAGAAAACTAGTGAAGTGCAAGACGAGCGATACCTTAGAACATCGTCGCATTTTGGAAGGCGTCGATGATTTTAATAATATACAATTACCAATAAAAAAAAAAAAAATTTTTTTTTTTTTTTTTATCTAAGGTTAAGAGCGAAATTACGATTTTCTTTCTCATTCTCAAAATCATTTGGCAGTATCAATATCATCTCTAACCCCCACTCTCATAAAAGCTTTTTTTCTGAGACCCATGTCGTGTCGTCGTGTGTCGTGAAATATTTGATTTGAAATATTGCTACTTACTCAGTACTGTTTTAGTACTATTTGCTACCTAAGCAAAACAATATTTAACGCATGTAAATATTTCTTTTAAACTAAGGCTGGCATCGACCGCACCGATTATATTAATTTGCTTCATCGGATCAACTACTGAGTTGGGGAACAATGGAACACGGGGCACTATGGAACAGTGTCGATAAAAATTTGAATTCTAAACTAATTCGTGTGGTAACGCTTCGACCAATTACAGCGCGTAGGGACTCTTGAAAATCCGTAATAACTTTTTACTGGGTGTACCGATTTTGATAATTTTTAATTTTATCGAAAGCTAATGTTTATCATGTGGTCACATATAAATTTCATTGAGATCTGATATCTACTTTTTGAGTAATCTTTGATAACGCGTAGTTACTTGACTATTTTTTCGTCGATCTACGTTGTATTCGAGCAAACACAATTATTCTTGTTCAAAAGTTGAGATTTCTTTTCAAAGTACTTTCTTTTTAGTAAAAAAGTTTAAAGAATAGGTAAATGATATTTTTTTTCATTAATTTTAATCATTTGAGACAATTGTGTGGAAAGTTCAAAAAATAACCTAAGTTTTTATAAAACTCGTTTAAAACGTTGGCCTTATGGGGCACTATGGAACGGGGCACAGTGGAATACTGTTCTAATGAACCTTAAATAATAAACTATTATCTAATAAGATAATAATTGTGTTTGCAGGCAAACGAAAAAACTAACTTCAATTATATCGACAAGTAATACAACGTAGGTAGACGAAAAAATAGTCAAGTAAATACGCATTATCAAAGATCAATTAAAAAGTTGTAATCGGGTTTGATGAAATTTAAATATGACTACATGATAAACATCGGCTTTCGATTAAATTAAAAATCATCAAAATCGGTGCACCCAGTAAAAGTTATGCAGATTTTCGAGATCTCATTATAAAATCCTGGTTTCCTTAGCATGGTACTATACCGGGGTTATCTCCTTTCCAACAAAAAAAGAATTATCAAAATCGTTTCATAAACGACAAAGTTATCCCCGAACATAAATAAAAAAAATATAAAATATATATCAAATCGGTCGAATTGAGTAACATCCTCCTTTTTTGAAGTCGGTTAAAAAAATACAAATTTGAATTCGGTTAATTTTTTTCTAAATTACTTTTCATGTATATATCGATTCGATTCGAAATCGATATATAGCCTGCGGCTTCCTTGCGTGCGACACAGCACGTCTCTAAAGAGAGTTTCATAACCGTAGGTCAGCTGCGCCGTAGTCGTCCAGTCGTGACAATGACGTCATGGCGATAGAAAAGAGTGTTGTGCTTTACTACGATTATTTTTGTAATGTTTGTTTTTTATTTATGTTGTTGTAAGTATATATAACGAGTGCAAGATAACACAAGAAAAATATTAAAAAATAAACCTTCCTAGATTATATAAGTAGTCATTTATTGCATAAAAACCAACAAAAACAAGTCACTGTGTGGTACTCGATAACGACTCTTGGCAGCACTATTTTTTTCGTAGGTATTTTTGTTTATTTTATGCCTTGGCGTACAGGGCACGGGAATGGTTTTGAGGCGTGGCGGTCAAAAGGTTAAATAATCAGTACCTGGGTGACCGAGCTTAGTTCGGTATTTTTTTTTTTAGTTAACCGTGTTTTTTGGAAATCATATTTAAATGGGAATTACATATTGATAAAATATGAATAATATTTTTTGGTCTTACCGACATAATAATAAATAATCATAAAAAAGGGTTCCGTGCCATTGTCTATGTAAAATATTTAGAAAATTATTTTTGTCTAAATATTTATTTTATTTTAATTTTTTATTATTATTATTAAATTAAAAATACAACTGAGTATTTTGTGAATATTTCAAGTGCCTAACTGAGTTGCCTTTATTGATATCGAGCAAAAAAGGCCAAAAAATCGCGTTTGTTGTATGGGTATTTGTTATATGTATCCCCTTAAATATTTATTTTAATTTATTTTTACTATTTGTTGTTATAGCAGCAACATTAATACATTATTTGTGATAATTTCAATTGTCTAGCTATCGAGGCTGGTGAGATACAGCCTGGTGACAGACAGGCGGACAGAAAAAACCTAAAACTAATATTACGGGGAACCCAATGCGTTAGTTAAGTTGATCACAAATTTTACATCTATCTATAGATTTTTGTATACAAGTAACACTAAATTTAATAATTACATAATTTAAACAATTCAATAAAATCAATTAAAAAAACTAATAATAATTTGAATTCTAACTAATTAAATAATCACACTTGAAAATTTCATAAAATTCATTAAAACAAACTTTCAATAATAATAATACAAATTCGTATATGAACTGGTTATTTAAATGAAAAATCACGAATGCAATAAGAAAAAAAAGGGGAAATAAAATAATCGATCCGGAGACATAAACCGGTCTTTTCTCGTTTCGTGACCGGCTCATTTCCCACCTGAGCTCCTTAGCGTGCATTTTTATAGGCAGAAAGTCACTTCCTACCCTGGCATGTTACTAAAAATGATATATAAAACATGAACATTACAATTATGACATTCTTATCGAGAAACTTAACGACTGTGGTATACAGGGCCCCTTAAACAATTGGTGTCGAGACTATCTTAATAATAGATCATATGTAGTGAAGATTGGCAATGTTACCAGCAAAAACGTGCGAGTACTAGACGGAACAGCGCAGGGATCCGTACTTGGCCCATTACATTATATAACCTATGTAAATGATGTCGTCAACCTAATATCTAACTGTGAAATTTACCAGTTTGCTGACGACACCTGTCTCATAGCAGCAAATAGCGATCTCGATGCAGCTCTGAGAGACTTACAAACAAATTTCACCTTGTTGTTAAAGTGGTCTCATGATGTAGGACTTGTTCTAAATGCCGATAAAACGAAACTAATGTACATCAGTTCTACCCAAAATAGGAAATCACTTAATAATTTAAAATTAATAGCGCACAGTCACCAATGTCTACATGCTAATCTCCACAATTGTTCTTGTAAGGCGGTTGAAATAGTCACTAAACAAAAATATCTAGGACTTATAATTGACGATCGACTAAAATGGACTGAACATATTAATCACGTATGTGATAAGTTGCGTACTATATTGGCTAAAATAACTTTAATTAAAAGAAAAATCCCATATAAAATTCTATTAAACCTATATAAAGCTTTAGGCGAAACAATTATATTTTACGGTCTGAGTAGCTATGGTAGAACATGTAAATCAAACCTCGATACAATATATAATTTGCAAATAAGAATTATGAAAGCTATAATACCTAAAAAAATTAAAACCTATCACGAAAACGATTATCACGAGCTCTTTTATTATTGTAACATGATACCAATACATGATCAGGTTAAATACATATTACTGCTCGAGCAGTTTCATAATGGTGAACACCAACACGTCATTAGGCGTACCTACCAAACACGTAGTGCGTCTCAAGTTAAATTAAAAGTGCCGAGTTACAATAATCTATATGGCAAACAACTACTACAATATCAAATACCAAAATTAATAAACGCCCTACCAGCTTCACTAAAAAATGAAATTACAAAAACAAATATAAAATATAAATTAAAACAATATTTCTTATCATTAATAAAAAATAAACATTAAATAATATCATCAAAGTATTTCACCCCGTGTGTATCCTGCTACTGCGACTGTATTATTTTGTGACTGATTAATTGTAAAACTTGGAGGGTAGATGTGTAAAAATGTTGATCGTGTGTTGCTGTTGAGTTGTTATAATTATGCTACGACTTATTTTTTTTTGATATTGTGAGCGTACGATGTCGAATGCCGGTGTGCGGATAAATCAACGATGATTTATGTCACACCGTTAAATGCTAACTCTTTATTTTTGTAAGATTCTTTGTATTTTAAATAAAATAAAATAAAATAAAAATTATTTTTGAATACATATTTTTGAAAAAGACATAAATCATAATGCAATTTACATCCGTTTCAAAAAAACCCGCCGTCATATATGCGATATCAGCGCTTCGTGCGCATCGACGACGGGCTTTTTATGAAACTTCTGCCTATAATCGCATAATAAATGTCAGCAATGACAGTAAGACATTATAATAATCCTACAATTTTATAATGTCGCGCGCGTCATATGGAATACGTACAAAGTATTGTTTTTTTAACATTGGTCGGTTTATCAACGAAATTAGGCACTGCCTAAGAATAGCCTGTCAAATTAAATTGTCTTGAATTCGATACCGTTTGTACTAATAATTATGATTTTTGACACGGTCGCGTAATCGCAACATTCCACAGAGTAATATTATGACAATTCACTTTCAATTTTTCGTTTGTGCGTTCTTGTTATTACTGAAAATATTAATATATTAGTGACGAATAAGCTTACTTGTGAAATATGTAGCGGAGACGTGTGTTTGATGAAAGTAAATAGTGCATCAAAATTCAACACGTTCGATTTTACAGATAAATTAAAAATTGTTCAGGCGTATCGATTAACACATAAATAACAATGACGCTATAATTTTTCATTTATTAATAAATAAACAAGTACTTTTATTAAGAATACAATTTCGTAACTAATAGTGTTATAAATGATTTCCTATGTTTGACACAAACGAAATTATCAGAGTGCCGGCCTTATGAGGTCACTGTGTCTATCCAGTAACTGATCACCCAAGTCTAATATGTATCAGTTGGTTGCTGTACGTGTACTTGTATGCCTGCATTATTAGTATAAATGCACTTTACGTGTCCAATAATTTACTTGTCTGTTCTTGAAATTATCTAAAAGCCTCTATTCCCAACAAAATTAAAATAAATTAGGAAAAAATTGTGAGAAAGTAAGTGCAGTGTGGCTGTCCAAATTTTTTTTTTGACTGCCTACCCTGTCTAAAAACTTTATGCGCGCCATTGCCTGAGCTATTATAAATTTGTCAGTACATGCAATATTTATCTTCGTATTCTTATAATATTGTAGCAGTTTTTCATTGCCTGAAAACACGGCCAAAATGACATTTTCTAAAATATAATCCTAGATTAATCGATTTATTGCTATATTTGCTATATATATATGATGGAGCGCCGAGTGAATTCTCAAGATAGACCGGACTCCTTTCATCATGGTTATTCATAGCGGGTGCTTGCTCAGAATTGGCCATCATGAATGTTGTTTTACAAAGATTTAATACAAATATTTATACCACTACGAAATATTATCGAACTAATTTTAATTGGCAAAATAATTTAAGAAACTGAATTTGAAAAGATTACGAAGAAACAAACTGATTTAGAGCTACTGGGTTTGCGAGTACATGTCACACGTTCGCTCACAATCCATCTTCTTCTTCTTAAAATGGCTTTCAATAGTGCCAAATGAACACAGATGATTTCGCCAATGTCACGTAGAAGCTCACAATCCAAAAAGTGACCAGCGACCGAACTGACACCTGACTGTCAACTCCATCCCGTGTTTACCCGCTCCAAAATACAATAATCGTAATATAGCACGTAATTCGTTATTAACGTAAATAATTTCGCATGGCAACAGTATCAATCAAATCAAAATTTAATTATTTCCTTTAAAATATAGCACGCGTCTTTTTATACAAGAATTGCTCGTTTAATACTATTAGATATATATTTTGAATCTCAGAAACGGCTCCAACGATTGTCATGAAATTTAGTACGCAGGGGGTTTCGGGGAAGATAAATAAATCTAGCTAGTATTTATTTTTAGAAAATTTCGTTTTATCCCAGTTTTTAGACAATGAAAAAATTGCTTCTATATCGTTAAAATACAAAGGTAAATTTCGCAGCGGTCAACAGAGTCGTATTAGCTCAGGTGGGAAATCGGCCGGTCGCGACCGACTGAAAAGACAATGGTTCAAATCCTCAAAATTTCAGATCCATTATTATTTTTTCTTTTTTTTCTAATTACACTCGTTATTTTTTATTTAAATAGCCAGTTCTTATTTTTTAAACGACTTCAAAAAAGGTTACTCAATTCTACCGTATATATATATTTTTTATGTATGTTCGGGGATAACTTCGTCGCTTATGAACCGATTTTGATAATTCTTTTTTTGTTGAAAAGAAGATATTCCCGGTGTGGTACTATGAAACCAGGATCTGATGCAGGGATCCCAGAGAAATCGAGGGAAACTCTCAAAAATCTGCATAACTTTTTACTGGGTGTACCGATTTTAATGATTTTTAATTTAATCGAAAGCTGATGTTTATCATGTGATCACATTTAAATCATCGAGATCTAATTACAACTTTTGGAGTAATCTTTGACAATGCGTATTTACTTGACTATTTTTTCATCTACCTACGTTGTTTTACTTGTCGATATAATTGAAGTCGGTTTTTTTTTTCGTTTGCCTGCAAACACAATTATTTACTATTATGTCGGTAAATTCGAAAAGTATTATTCATATTTTATCATTATTATTTTTTAATATTTTTTTTATTTTGGATTTTTTATATTTATTTATATTTTTTATTATTGTCGGTAAATAAAAATGGTATTCATATTTTATAAATATGTAATTCGAATTTAAATATGATTTCCAAAAAACACGATTTACTAAAAAAACGAGCTAAGCTCGGTCACCCAGGTACTAATTATATCCCAGGCTCTTGGAGCCTAGGTCCAGACTTAGGTCTAGGGCCTAGGCCCCAAGGGGAGGAGTTGCTGGACTTCTAGCTGGGCGCGTCCCCCGTTTGGCGGATAGGGGAACGCCGCCTGCTGTTTAACGACTGCGGGTGATAGGGGTCTTCGGACCCCCGCGGCGGGTTCGGACACCAGACAATGCGCTCCGGGTACCGCTCTGGTTCTCAGAGTGGCCTTGTGAGCGCAGGTGTATTGGCACGGAGGCGCGGCGGCGTGCGTGGCGCTGAGACGGCGCGGAGACGTGGGGGTCGGGTTTTCCTTTCTCCACGCGGCGGACGGGGTGGGCGGATTCGCTCGCCCGCCCTAAGGCGCGCAAGCGCATGCCGCCGGGTAGCGCTGGGCGCCCTGCAGTTTCTGCGGGGCTGCTAGGTGCAGCCCGGTGGCCGAGGAAAGACTTGACCTCGTGGTCCCCCGGATTCAGGCGATGGGGCAGCTCCTGGACCTCGTCTCCCTCCTGCAGACGGCGGAGCGGTTGAGCATCCCTTCCGACGGGGTCGAAAGGCCATTACCGGGGGGCGTCGTGGTAGTGTGCGAAAGCGATCCCATGGCGTCCTCACAAAGGTGCTGGCGGAAAAAGATGTGGATTGTAGTGGATAGTCTGGCATTGCACCTCACGCCTGGAGTTCCACACTCCCGTCACCCTCGTGTGGCGGGGTTAGTGCGCAAATGCATTTCCTCATCTATAAAAATAAAAAAAATGGACGTATTATATATATATATATATATATATATATATATATATATATATATATATACATACAAGAATTGCTCGTTTAAAGGTATTAGATATACCTAGTCTAGTATAAATTATAGCAATAAATTTAGGTTTTTATAACCTTAACAAAAACTGTACATCAACGCAACTTAAAATCGGCCTATACTGATATAATACGAGGAGTTTTATTAGGCAGTCTTAGGACGAAACCCTTGCGCGGGTCTACTTCATACGACATATTTCTTGTGATAAATAAGTTATTTATGAAGTGCTCAATTTTGAACCTTACACTTAGTTTCATTACAATTCTTTTACTAGTTTTTTGCGTGAAATAGTAACAAATATCTATGCATCGTTATTAATTTTTCCATTTATAATATTAGTTGATTAATAAGACACTCAATTAATATTTCAATTAATGTTAAATGTTAAAATATTTCGTCCTACACTCAATTTACGAAGATTCTGAAATGATAATCCCTACGTAATAAATGAAGGTAAATATCACTCGTATCTGGAGCACAACTCGATGTTTTCTAAGTACGTTATGAATTAAAGATAAGTTCTTAGTTGCTGAGAAGTTCTTCCGAAATCTACTTGAGTTAATCAATTACGTTTCGACCTAGTAATGGTTATTTATTAGTGTGAAATATTAGGAGTTATATGTGTGATCAATGATTTATATTACTATAATATAATTATACCGATAATATAACTTATTATTTTCTTTAAATAATGGTTTTCATCTAAATAAATGAAAATGAATCGCAATGTATACGTGTTTTGTAGCAAACGCACCTCAACAAAGGAAACGATAGGTGGCTTCTTACTACATTTAGGTCAAACCAGGAATAATCTGCCGATAAAATCGATGTTCAGGACGTTAATAGGCACGCAGCAATAAAAAAGAATGCACTCACGTACCTTAGAGATCGATGATGACTTTCACTACCGATTTGGCACACCAGCTAGTTGGATTCTGCACATCACATCAAAAGTCTTGGAGTTGAGATAATGCTAAGTGTTTATTGTATTTCACGATAACACATCCGCATAAGAAACCCGCGGTGTAATCGCGTCAAGTTAGGCAACGTGCGTTCGCGGCGTGATCTTATGTGTAACTCAGAAATTGCAACTACCCTCAAGTTTTTGTCAAAAATCTCAACTCGCAGGCAGTGAGCGCATAACAGCTTTACAAGGCTGCGTTTTGTTGCTGTATAAACCTACTTACACAGAACATCGATTATAACGTTAAAACTACGTTTAATCTTCGAACGATTGCGTCAAATCGGGTAACTTTTTTTTGATGTCATTAAAGTGATGACAAGAATATTTGAAATAATTGATTTATTTACGAAAAAAACAAAGTAGAATCATAGAACATAGGCCTCCACAAGTTCGCACCAAAAATAGTGTAAACTCATGTGTTTTGCCCATCGTTACCACGCTGGGCAGACGGGTTGGTGATTGTAGGGCTAGCTTTGTCGCACCGAAGACGCTGCTATCCTTCTTCGGCCTGTTTATTTCAAAGCCAGCAGTTGGATGATCATCCAGCCATCGGTCGGCTTTTTAGGTTCCAAGGTGGTAGTTCCAAAGTAGGATAGTAGATAGGTACTTAATAAAATTTGTAATAATCATCGTCTGATATGAGGACAATATAGGAACGATATAAACACTGAATATCGAGTAAGTTGACCCACTTTAAAATACACCCCGATAAACGCTACAGCTATTGAATTTTCATCCACATTTATCCCTGGACTTAAGCCAAATGTGTAAGAGTATACAGCAATATAAATTGCAACGAAAACTAAGATACTGGCAACGGATGTAGAAAAATGTCTTTAATAACAAATGTTGACATTTTTACGTTTTTGTACTAGAAAGTTAACAAATTTTACATTATTGACCTAAATTGTACTAATTGTAAGCTTTAAAAGTGATACGCACGCAAAATAATTTACCATATTTTGAGGTCTGTAATTTTATTAAAGATCAAATATTTAATTAGAAAAGCCGGTTATAGATAAGTTGAATCTTTATTCTCTGATAAAGTTCTGAATACGCTCTGGTTTTGAATTTTAATTGCTTCGCTTTAAATTTTAGTCACGAATGTTTTACTAAAGAAGAAGCTTAATCTGTTGATTAATTACAAACCGCAAAATAAAGAGGTAATGAGCCTTATATGAAGTTGAGAAAGATTTAAGGCTGTTATTAGGACGTCTGAGGTGTAATACATATTATAATATACACATATGCTTAACATACACATACATTCGTCTGTAAATACTATTACAACTTATGGCCTGTGTTTCGTATAACAGTTTAAAGATAACGATATTATATTTTTATTAATGTACCTACATATACTAATTAGGGGGCGTCCATAAATTATGTGAGGTGTTTTTTTTTAAATTTTCTGTCCCCCCCCCCCCGGTGAGATGTCGTGAGATTTTATTCAACCCCCTCCCCCATCCCCCAATCTCACGTGAGTAATAAAAATTTAACGATAGAATACTTAAATCGTAACTTCTGTGATTAAAAAAAGAATATCTACTCTAATTCAGTCCATGGAGAATCATGCGCGGTCTCAAGAGAGACTATTAGAACCAACATGATTTACGATTTTCTCATAATTGTTTGAACAAAAATATAAATGAAATCCAATTACGTCATGTACAACGGATATTAATAGAAAAACTTTTAAAACGGTTAGTACGAATGAATTGCTTATATAGAACTTTTGAATGTTCAAACGAATTACTTAAAAGGTCTCCGTACTTTCGAGATCTTTTGAATCAAGCGGCATTTACTTCATTTATTGTACACCGAAAGTTTTATTTTCACTCTCCCGATTTCTTTAACGAATATCGGTAACATATGAAATCTTACGATAAACCTGAAACCTATTTATATTATATTGTGAGAAAAAGTCCTTTATCATTACATAGTATAAAACAAAGTCATATATATTATGTTGAGATGAAAGTCTTTCGTCTCAACATAATATAAATGACTTCAGGTCTTTCGAATGTAGATATCAACTCATAGTTCCAAGGTGTAATCGTTAACTGTAAGCCTGATAGAAAAAATCTGATTCACCCTATGAGGGTGTTGAAAAGGTTATGCTTGACATATTGGATAGAATATTAAGCCTATATACTTATCCTTACTTTGAGATTATTCTTCTCCTTCTGTGCCCATTTGGAATACGATTATGAAAAAGGGATGGCATTAAAAACTCTGTTATGTTTTCTACTATTATTTTCATATGTCATCTATGAGTTTAAACCAAATCAAACTCAAAGTCAATTTGTTAAGTTCTTTATCAAGTTGTTATATATGTGTATAATTGTGTTTTGAGGGCAAACGAAAAAAACCGACTTCAATTATATTGACAAGTAATACAACATACGTAGTATCATAGGAATTAGTTATCAGATCTCGATAAAATTTAAACGTAACCACATGATAAATATCAGCTTTTGATTAAATTAAAAATTATCAAAATCGTTACATCCAGTAAAAAGTTATGCGGATTTTCGAGAGTTTCCCTCAATTTCTCGAGGATCCTATCACCAAATCCTGGATTCCTTATCATGGTAACAAACTAAGCATATTTTCTTTCAAACAAAAAAAGAATTATCAAAATCGGTACATCCAGTAAAAAGTTATGTGGTATAATACAACGTAGGTCGACGAAAAAAGCGTCAAGTAAAAACGCATTATTAGATATATGTAACTCGAAAAGTACTTGTTAGATCTCAAATAAATTTAAATGGGACCAAATGACACACACCACCTTTCAATTAAAAAAAAATTGTCAAAATCGGTCCACCCGGTCAAAAGTTCTGATGTCACATACATAAAAAAAATACAGTCGAATTGAGTACCTCCTCCTTTTTTGGAAGTCGGTTAAAAATGATACCTAATATAAATTGGAATAATTTTGATAAAAAGTTTTAACGATTTATTTCTAGTAAAGTGCTGGTATAGTCTTGTTAGTTTACACTTCAGATACATAAAAAGACAAGTTATATCATTATCTAGGAATTTATCTCAATCAAACTAAACTAGTTACAGTTTAGTCAACCGAATTATCGCCTAAGTTTGATACGTTCGTCCTATGAGACATCTGTTTTAATAATTATACCTATTTCAGGTCCAAATGAAAATTATTATGGGTAATGGATGTATTTATTAAACTAACGGGTGGGTTAGCGAAATTGACTTTGGAAATATTAAAGGCAGTTATTCGAGCAATACTTCAAACTTGTCTAGTTGCTGTTATTATAGTAGCTGTCAGCGCCAGTGGCTTTATAATAAGCTATGTGATTATAAAATAAGTTAGTATTTAATAATATTATAGAATATGTCGGCGGGAAACCACGTATTTAAGAATAACACGTGGTCGGAAATGATTATTTTAATCAATTAATGTTTGAAAACTGTTTGATTATTAAATTAATAATGTTTAATAAATTCTTGAGATGTTAAATTAGTGTGAAATATTTTATGGTCCATAAATAGGTGTTATGTTGAGTGAATAGTGCCCCACCCAATTTTGTTATAAAAGGCCGAGCGCCGGCCGGTATTGTTAATTCTTGTTCGAGCCGTCGAAACGATCGGACCTGCTCAACCTGTAATAAATCAAAGAAGAATATCTCCTGAGACCTGCGTGTTTTATTTTCACAACTTCGAAGATGGAAAGTTATCGAACCCTGACATTTTTTTTAAAAACGGCCTGAGTTAAACTGCCCACTCAAATATATAAATATTAATTGGTTTGATTATAAAATGTTTAATAATTAAGTCTGAAAGTACTGAAGCGATATAAATAATTTCTTCATCTTTAGCAAGCTACATTATTTAGACGTGATATAGACTAGAAGCATGCTTTAACCCAAAGGTAAATTAACAGAACAAATAAATGTTAATACAGCTAAAGCCCTGAGGGGTTTGTAGTATAATTTAATAGTATTAGACATCTACGTATTTTCTTAGGTGTACTTAGTAAGCTTCAGTGCAAGCAATGTATTTAGTAAGACGCTTTCGGACTTATGCTAGATTTTTGAAAATAAATATTAATTATTATGACTACTTGTATACTATGTATACTTTTGTTTGTATGCGTGGCATCTATATAAATAAATAAAATTGGAGTGTCTGTTTGTAATATTAAAAAAAACGCTTTTTACTTAATGCATATGGATGTATACACGGTACATATATCAAAATAAAAAAAATTACAATTTTTGTTTATCCTTCTGTCTGTCTGTCTGTTTGTCTGTCTGTCTGTCTGCTTGTTCCGGCTAATATCTGAAATGGCTGGACCGATTTTGACGGGACTCACTGGCCGATCGCTGATGTAATCAGGTACTCCTTAGGCTACTTTATATTAAAAAAAACGCTTTTTACTTAATGCATATGGATGTATACACGGTACATATATCAAAATAAAAAATTTTTCAATTTTTGTTTATCCTTCTGTCTGTCTGCCTGTTTGTCTGCTTGTTCCGGCTAATATCTGAAATGGCTGGACCGATTTTGACGGGACTCACTGGCCGATCGCTGATGTAATCAGGTACTCCTTAGGCTACTTTTATTTTAGAAATTTATTTATTTCATAACTCTGTGAACTGAACAATAACTTTTTCATTCAATTCCACGTGGACGAAGTCGCGGGCACAGCTAGTATATAATATAGAACGAATAAGATAGATAGAATGAGATATAAAAAGGTAATTTAATATGCAAATATTTAGTTAATCACTTTTTTCTTCTTTTTAGATACGTCGATTATAATACATACAAATCTATTGGGTTCTTAGTAATGGTTATCAGTTGGACTATAGGTGGTGCATAAAGTCATCAAAGAATTTTTATAGGTTTTTAAGTATACTATGCCAGTATAGAGCAGTTATTAAATCTTGTAATTTCTATATTTTTGAAACTGTTTATTGCTTTATTTTCTGTTACATAACGATAGTTATTTTTTAAGAAGATTTACTTCAAAATAAATGTGTATTCAAAAAGATTTAAGTCTTTTTTTTCATTATTTTCCCTTATTTTAGTATCTACCGCCCTATTTAAAAAAAGTTTTCTTAAGTCAATAATGTGATTCCAGAGAAAGCTTTATATTTATAATACATGCATATTATAGTAGAAGAACACTTTTATTTTTAGAGTCTTCTAATGTGATGTCGTAAATAAACACATTTTTTTGTGCTTACATTGCAAACCCTGGCTGAACCCTACGAGATAGATCAAAATAATGTACTTCAGAATTGTCTTAGGGATAATGCAGAATAACCTTTTTCCTTAAACCTCTCCAGGAGCTCTGGTCACCTTACTCACCACAGGAACACAACAATGCTTGAAACCAGTGATATTTCGCTGTGATCTTCTGTAAGTTCAAGGTACTTTCAGGGTGCTCCAGATTTTGAGCAGAACACTTCCTGCTGTACCCTACCTCAGTTAAAAAATGTTGTCTTCAATACTTACAGTAAATTATATTGCACGTATTCAATAGTTTTAATCCGCGGTTATCTATAAATACCTACCTACGGTCGCGTGTTTTGTGCTGTGGATCTTCTCACACACTGTTTCAGAGGACATATAAATAAAATATACAGAGTTAAGAAAATAAAATGCCGTTATTACTGATAACTGCCATAAAAATATGAAAACCATCACTACATGTGATAAGGTAATTAAAATTATCTGAAAACCTGTACAGTATTATGACAAATATGCCACGGTGTAATGACGCTGTATTACCATATATTATAGAATACCCCGTTGTTTTGCGTTTAGAATGTTGAATCGTTTAATATTTCTTTTTTTTATGTTACGTTTTTATACAAATACATTGCCACAATCCAAATTAATGTTTTATGAATGGTTAAATTTCCGTTACTTGGAAAATATTGAGCCTTCGTTTAAATAGATTAAAATATTTAAATGAGTCCGATCAAATTAATGGTAAATATTTATGATTTATATTATAATACAAAACGGGTCGTTTATACGACTTTACTATGTAAACTAAGCGTATAATTTAGGAAAAATAAAAAAATAAATTCGTTTCAGAGAATCTGTCTTTTATGTCGGTTCGTATATAAAACGTATTATATGTTATGTATTATGTGTATATATTTTTTAATTTTTAAGTATTATGTACTTTAACTTTTATGCACAATAAAGTATATTTCTTCTTCTTTTTCTTCTTTTATGTGTATTTAAAAATGTCAACTATCTCTACAGCTATATTTCTGTATGATAGTGTTGAGTGTAGAATTCCGTTTACATATTTTGGTTAAGTAATCTTATAGGCTATATAGGATGCAGCGCCGAACAGTGGTTGCAGTCATTTTGAATAATAATCTCACATACTGAGTACGTTGAGATGGACCACAACCCGCTAATAAAGAAAACACTTGAAAACCAAACCGAGTGTCATATCAGTTTTTCAAATGTAATTTCAAAATATCATGTTATGTTTGAAGATAGAGAAAACATTATAAGAAAACCTGAAAGTTATGGGTAATTTCATCATAATTTATATTCGCAAATTGGAACTGACGTAGCGTAAAATATTTGGCTTTAATTATTTTACTGATTTCGAAACAGTTCCATTATCGAATTAAAAATTAAATAAAAATCTACATAATGTATATTTTTGTGAGAGTTTAAAGTCATAATACTATGTACACATTAACATTTAAAATTTATCTCTCTGTTATATTTTGTATATCAAACAATAATTTATACAAATTTTATTTTAATTTTCGATACAATTATTTTATAATACAAAATCAAATAAATTTTATATTCAATAGTAGGTAGGGTAATAAATCTATGAAAACTGAATTATGAAATACTCAGAGGCATCGTAGGTATTGGTTTTTTATTTTGCGAATTCAATAAATGGATTTTTTGCGAATGATTAATATGTTTCGTAGCGTTTTATTTAAATTTGGTTCGCTAGAAATAATTAAACGAAAATCGAAGTAAACAAAAAACATACCGTTTGTTCATTTAGAAAATAGTGTTTAAAATTAGTGTATATCATTTAGCTGCATAGAATCTCTCTTTTTCTATAAAAGAATAATAGGTTTGGGCATATCTTTTTAATAATAATAAGCGCTTCACACTCAACGGCCACCAGTAGGATTTTCTCCTGTGTCGGGGGTCTGGGAATACACACAATCACCATTACAGCCTATACAGTCCACTGCTGAACATAGGCCTCCACAAGTTTACGCCGAAAATAACGTGGACTCATGTATTTTGCCCATAGTCACCACGCTGGGCAGGCGGGTGACCGCAGTACTGGCTTTGTCGCACCGAAGACGCTGCTGCCCGTCTTCGGCCTGTGTATTTCAAAGCCAGCAGTTGGATGGCTATCCCGCCACCGGTCGGCTTTTTAAGTTCCAAGGTGGTAGTGGAACTGTGTTATCCCTTAGTCGCCTCTTACGACACCCACGGGCAGAGAGGGGGTGGCTATATTCTTTAGTACCGTAGCCACACAGTACGTGGGAGCACACACAATACAAACACATAAACGCCCAAACCACAAAAAACTCCTATATAGCCAATACGAATGTCTGTCGCAAGCGGGGATCGAACCCGCGACCGTCAACGCAACAGCCAGTGCTGTGACCGTTGAGCCAACGTATTGTATTTTTTTTTTAATAAAGAGCACTAATCGTTATCTGGAATGATATTTTTACCAGATCTTGGATATATGGTTAACGAAACTTTATTGTCATAACTTTTGTTGCTACTTCAACAGAATTTTAAAACTAAATTTTATTTTCTTATAATACGTTAAATTATCTCATTCCTTTCTATTTTACTTACATGAAGGCTAACTAGAATTAACGACAAAAAATTGGCATAACCAGAACGGTTTCAGTCAGTCTTGGACATATTATCAAGAGACACAGATGTATGTGGCTTACATGTTATTGTAAAAATATTCGTTTTATTACCGACTTATTTGTCGATGGTCATTCGACATAATGTTTGTAAACTTGTTTTTTACGAGGATCGAAAAATATTATCGATGGCGTAAAATATTTATGTTAGGAATCCTGATGATCACGATTAGTCAATGTTAGGCACGACTTTTATTGTCCATAATAGACTATTAGGGATAATCTTGATAGTACTAACAAATGAACTTGAGGAATAAAACGAGTAATTATCATAAATAAGAATATAAGTACTTTAACGGCAATTTTTGGTTTGGTGAAAATTATTCGTTTGGTTTAGCGTATTGCACAATTTATTTTAAAAAATGTTGACTGAAAGTCTTACATTTTTTTTATACACATAGACAGTGAAGCAATTTCAAAAATGGCAATCTGTAAAGGTATATGCTTCTAAAACGATGTATTGCCAAGTCGACATTTTAATAATAATGTTGTTTCAGTTATATGTTAAAAAATGTAATAAATTTTTTACAATGTGTTCACACAATGTGGATTTATTACATGGTCGAAAAAATTCATCACAAGCTACCAGTAATTTGCATGTTTGGTGTGTAAAATGAAAAAGGGCAAATTGATTTGATAAAAAATTTGTACATTGTTACCTAACACAACCATTAAGTTGCTTACCATAGGAACAGACGATCGTGTGTGTATGTTATAAGATATTTATTTATTATAACTAAATACTTTAAAAAAAACGTTCAATTACATACTGTAGTTCTTGTGATCTTATGAACAGTTCCATATCGTTAATTCAAGATTCGTTTGAAACAAAGAAAAAATGTGTTTGCGTTGCTCAATGTTAACACTTGAACTATAATTTTGAAATAAATAACGAAAGGCTTACTGTCAGTGATACTACAATTTAGGCGATAAATTTGGATTCAGTGGAGTTCCCATTTGTCATCCTTGAATGGTAGACTCAGCTCCGCAGCATTCGCAGTTAGAAAAGTTCGACAACTAACCGGTTGCTAATGCGCGTTTAATATATTTCAGCTATTTCCACAGGTATATCTTACGGTCTGACACTTAGGGGAAATAATATAAATATTTAGACTGTATTTATTTTATAAAAAAGAGCCATTCGCGTCATTTATGATTTTGGAGCTAGAGTCTCCCTGCGAGATGGTTTTCAAAAGATAAACATATATTACGATTGCGTCAGAATATAATTATTTATAACCAATTTATTTATATTTACAATAAAATCGATTGTTTTGATATAAATAGTAATAATCGCACTATAAATACGAGAAGGAATAACAAAATTGTAACTTCTAGTTTCTGACTGCGCAAAAATAAATGTCTCCATATTGGGTTGTGGTATTCGCATGTTATAATATAATCCCACAAACGATATTGAAATTATTTGAGAATAAATTTAAAGTTTTTCATTAAATAGAAATTAATAACTAAAGCTTATTATTCGGTATAGGATCACATAAATGATAAATGATGTGTTAGTGACGCTGTATTTTATGCAAGATATTATTACCAACTTTGTATAAAAATACCGTTTATATATATATTTTTAAAGCTTGGCTGCGGAAATTCTTACCTTTCTTCTCGCAGACTTAATATTAATGAATTTTATACTTTGTAAAATGACGAATCGAAAGTACCTTTGAAGCCTATTGGAATAAAGCTATTTTTGATTTTGATAACAACTAAATAGGGACAGTCTCCATGTTGACACCTTTCACATTCTTTGAAAATTAAAAAATAATATTATATGTAATTACATAAAAATAAAAATTACGCTAAAAATTTGTTTATATAACATGTCATATCTAATTAATTTTAAATTAAGTGAATATATTTTTTTCAAATTAAAAACGATATTTATGGAATTTCGAATAACTGAAATATTATAAAATAATTGTGTTTGCAGGCAAACGAAGAAAAACCGATTTCAATTATATCGACAAGTAATACAACGTTGGTAGACGAAAAATAGTCAAGTAAATACGCATTATCAAAGATCACTCCAAAAGTTGTAATCAGAACTCGATGAAATTTAAATGTGACCACATGATAAGCATCGGCTTTCGATTAAATTAAAAATCATCAAAATCGGTACACCCAGTAAAAAGTTATGTGGATTTTCGGGGTTCCCTCGATTTCTCTGGGATCCCATCATCAGATCCTGGTTTCCTTATCATGGACTAAACTAGGGATATCTCCTTTTCAACAAAAAGAATTATCAAAATCGGTTTCTAAACGACGGAGTTATCCCCGAACATACATAATATATATATATATATATATATATATGCGGTCGAATTGAGTAACCTCCTCCTTTTTTTGAAGTCGGTTAAAAAATAACTAGCATTTTTGAAAATGTTTTGCAATATAGTTATAACGTGAAATTAAATAATGGTAATTAAGATATTGGGTGTTTTAATAGCATAAGCTAACTGTTTCAGAATCTTTTATAGAGGATTGACAAACGAAAGTAGCATGGGAGTAGACAAACGAAAAGCACAATTATGATATATTTTTATATGATAATTTTAATGTCTTAGTAATGAAAAACGTAAACATTTAAATACGAGTAGTTAAATGTGAACAGAGAGCGATTCCTTTGAGTTAAAGCTTTGAAGGATAATTCCAAAGTTATGAAAAAACTGGTCTATTTCCACGGATTCAATTTTAAATAAAATTAAACCTTTTAAATAATTATTATTTGACAAATTCAATTACACTTGGCTGGAGTTGACACCTAAATGAAATTTTGGTGAAAGACTGTTTAAGGAATTTTATTTTTGAATCAATGACGATGTTCTGTATAAAATATTTACCAGTTCAGTTACTCCCAGTTCGTAGCTTTAAAATCTTAACCGCCTTCTTTAGAGATTTATTAGCTTAAAAGGCTACCGTTTGTTAATAGCTATTTATATCTTGTAGAGCGTAAAGTGTCAGTGTAATTTTTCGTAAAATAGACCATCAAATAAACAATAATATGTAAATGTGTCGTCCTTCGACTTAATTTATCGTTTTAATAAAGGATGAAAATGCAACTGATATTAATTTTAACGTTATTAAATTAATAATCTTACAAGGAACTTCATTAGTTTCACTATCCATATATAACTTCCTGTGTTATACATCCGTTATCCATTATCATTCTACTATCATCACAAAATAAATTTGATATTTCCTTTTTGTAACAATTTTTCATTTATCAGGATCGACTTCCTAGAATGTGCTTACAAAATCTATGTAAAGATAAATAAATTTACTTACAGTGATTCCATATTGTTCAAATTGAAGTCATGGACTCGTGTGTAAGTACTACACACCCTAATCCATTACTATTAACAATACAACGCCCAGGTATATGCGTGTGCTATGTACGCACCTAAACACTGGCAGTTTGCGGTGTCGAATCCCACTCGGGATGGATATTAGTATTTGTACAAATATCTCTTTCCGGTTCGGATTTCTGCCCTTGTAAGTCTCTCCACGGTGCCTCGGAGAGCACATTAAGCTCTCGGTTTCGGTTGTTATCGTATACACCCGATAGCGATCGTTACTCATAGTAGGGAATATATCCGCAAGCTTCCAGTTGAGCAGCGTGGTTGGATTAAGCTCCGATCTTTCTCCTAGATGGAGAAAGAGGACTATGTCCAGCAGTGGAATGTTACAGGCTGTGCCGTTGAATTGTTGATTACATATTACATAAGTGTGATTAAATGATGTGACATAATGTAACAAAATAACCCTCGAATCTACATAAATATTTCAGTGCAAATATTTCAATAGAATGTTGGTCATTGCGCTTCATTACTTTTCTTTAAATACAAATTAAACTTGCGCTCGAATATTTTTTACGCTATTATGTAATGTTTGAAAGTTTTTAAGATATAATATGGATTTGGTATAGATAAAAATTAAATGCAACTTTTAATTTAAAACGAATTAAGTAAAAATATAATTTTAGGTTTGATGGCTTTAAATTTCTTTTTTTCTAATATTGTAATACCAAAATAATTGAGTTTGCTCGTAAACGAAAATGAAACCGACTTCAATTGCATCGACAATTAAAATGTTACCACAAGACAAACATCCGCTTTCGATTAAAACAAGAATCATCAAAATGATTTATAAAAATCAACTGCTATCTATAACTAAGGTATACATTATAGTAAATTCATCCTTGGATCGATTCTTCATTAAAGTAGTTTTAATGAAGTCAGATAGATGGCGTTAGCGTGGCGTGACGTTGCACCGTCTCATAAACACGCGTCATCAAAGATTACTCAAAAAGTACTCATTATATTTCGATGATATTTAAATGAAACCACATGAAAAATATTAGTTTTTGATTTATAAAAGAAACATCAAAATCGGTGCACCCAGTAAAAACTTATGAGGTATAATATAAAAAGCAGTCAAGTAAACATGCGTTGATTACTCAAAAAGTAGTAATCAGATGTCGATCAAATTTAAACAAGACTACATGATAAGCATTAGCTTTCAATTAAAGTAAGAATCATCAAAATCGATGAACTCAGTAATAAGTTATGCGGTTTAATACAACATAGGTATACCTCTAAAAGTACTTGTCAGATCTCAATTAAATTTAAATGGGACAACATGACACGCAACACTCTTTATCGTTAAAGAAAATTCATCGAAAAACATACAAAAAAATATACATTTCTTTCATTTCAATTTTGTACACCCTTTCTGCGTTTTTCACCTTATCTCCTCCAAGCTGGTTGTCTGGAAGAGATCGCTGTTTAGCGATAAGACCGCCTGTTGTACATTTATTTTTGTGAATTGTTTTGTAAATTGTAAACTTCTGTTTATGTGTACAATAAAGAGTGAATTAAATTAAATTAAAAAAAATATATACAATCGAATTGAGAACCTTTTCCTTTTTTTGAAGTCGGTTAATTACAAGACTTAGATCAATTAAATCACTCTTAATTGTGTTTTTGTACTATTATGCTTAACCCTAGGACTAGAACATGGAGTGTTCGTTTAAATTTTAAAAGTCAGTATAGTTGATGCAAATGTTTTTAATTTAAAAATGAAAGTAAATTAAATTATTACTTTAATAACTCAAAATATGTTCAGTTTTATTGCAATGTACTTGAAATTAGTTTACGTAACTCACTTGAAACAAAGGTATATTCGTTCTGATTTCTCCATTGAAAGTATTATATTTTATAATTTACTACAAACCGATAATTAATCTAGTGAAAACTAGTTTCAACTAAAAAAAACCTTTTTTAGTAGAGTGGCTTGTATTTTCTGTTGTAATTAAAGATTAATCGTATGGAGATTCGTTGGGAATATTCATCAAATGTGGGCCCTTGCGATACTTTTGGTGTTACAGGCATCTATAGGCCCGGAACCCGCTTACCACCACGTGAGTCATACGCTTGCCCGTCTCCCTCGTAGTCTAAAAAAACTTTTGACTTTTGTATTATCTCTCAAAAGTAACGACCGATCGCATTTTTTTTATATTTTATGAAAGGTTATATAAATGTTGATGATAATTTTTTCTAAAATTTTCTTTGTTGCTAGAGATGTTTTGAATTTACGTCCTTTCATTTAGAATTACGAGTTTACTTTTGCTATGTACGTTGTGTATAAAACATACACCTCAAATGTAATAGGTGGATATACCACTGCTAGGAAAATGCTTTCTCTTCTATATAGCAGAAGAGTTGGCGAGTAGTTTACCCACCATAAATAACTAGCGTTTATAATCTTTATGTCTACACTAAGAACTTTAACTAAGTTTATTTATAGTTTTTGTCTCAGATAAATAGGAATATCATAATCTAACTTTCTACTTTCATGTCATAGAACGAGTTCGGTCTCTGCACATGGCATTTGGCCATAGAGATGTTTGCCAAGGTCTGAGTGTTTGTGCTTGTGTATTGTGTATGTTTCCGGACCTCCGACACAGGAGAAAATTCTAGTGTGGGCCGTTGAATATATAGGCTTTTATTTTGTTTATTTTCTTATATAGTATTTCAACAAATATTTGAACTTTTAAAGAAGTGAAATAATACAGAACTAATCACGAAGCAGACAACAAACTCCTTGCTAGTAATACTGTGGAAACTGTATATAAATTCATTTAGTTTCTATAAAAATAAACTAATAAATAAAGGAAACTTTTAATAGAAAATATGACAGTATCCTATAAATCACAAAGGAATCCGTTCCTCAGTGATGTTTAAGTTTCCTTCAACTAACATGATTGCCTTCTAAACCAGTGATTGATCTTCTACAGTTTAATAGGTTTCAGTACTTCGAAACGATAATAGCGTCCTCGGTAGCATGGACTCCACGTTACTAAGTGAAACTAAAATTACTGATGACGATAAGAGTAAGTTGTTCGCATTACTTACAAAAGTGGTCGAGGAAGCGAGAAATAAAGAAAAAGAAAATCGTTCCCCCATATATCAAGTGTTGTACAAGTCACAAATAAAATAGTACGTACACACATAATATTCAGAGCTTGAAACAAGCTCTCCTTATCCTCCTCATCTTTATCTTATAAACTATGTTTTTTCGATACTCAAGATGCTAATAGAAATACTATTGTCTGTTGGAAACTGTTTTACATAAGATATCTTTGTTAGAAATCTTTAAAACAGACTTATAGTATAGCTTTATCCAGATTCAATTTAAAATTGGTGTAATAGCAGGGACGCGTTTTCTCAGTGTTTTAATTTGATATCTAAAATATTCAGTTATATAACTATAAATAAAAAACATTCGTTGCAAATGACTTCTTGCTAGCACTTGAGTGGATTTTTATCATTGTGACTTGCATATAGACTGTAACATCGTACTGCTGGGCATAGGCCGCTTTTTTTTATGTAGGAGAAGGATTGGATCTTAATTCACCACGCTGTTCCACTGCGGGTTAGCAGATATGTTCCCTACTATGAGTAACGATCGCTATTAGGTATTTATGATAAAAACCAGGACCAACGGCTTAACGTGCTCTCCGAGGCACGGTGGGAAGATCCACGAGGACAGACTTCCTTATCGGAAAGAAACCACTTCAGCCTATCGCAGCTCATCCAGCCTACACACAATTTTACGTAGGTCGTCCGTCTAACGGGCCGGAGGCCATCCGACACTGTGGTTGTCATCACGCGGTCTCCACTCCAGGACACGTCTGCTCCAGCGGCCATCGGTCCAACGACACTGGTGACCAGCGCACTGCCACTTCAACTTAATAATTCTGTGGGCTATGTCGGTTACTTTCGTTCTCTCGCGGACGGTTTCATTTCTGATCCTATCATTGAGAGAGACCCCAAGCATAGCTCGTTCCATTGCACGTTGAGCGACTTTAAGCTTGTGGACTAATCTCCTCGTCAGCGTCTATGTCTCGGCACCGTATGTTAAAAAAAACGCCGCGGAATCTTAGAAGTAAAGACTCGACGAAACCTGCCAACCGAATCCTCCTATCATCTTCTTTTTAACTGACTTCGAAAAAAGGAGGAGGTTCTCAATTCGACTGTATTTGTTTAAATGACTTCAGAACTTTTGACTGGGTGGACCGATTTCGACAAATTTGCTTTTCATCAAAAGGTGATGTTTGTCATTTGGTCCCATTTAAATTTATTTGAGATCTAACAACTACTTTTCGAGTTATATCTAATAATGCGTTTTTACTTGACGCTTTTTTCGTCGACCTACGTTGTATTATACCACATAACTTTCTACTGGATGTACCGATTTTGATAATTCTTTTTTTGTTGGAAAGGGGATATCCCTAGTTAGGTACCATTATAAGGAACCATGGTAGGATCCAGAGAAATCGAGGGAAACTCTTGAAAATCCGAAATAACTTTTTACTAGGTGTACTGATTTTGATGATTTTTAATTAAATCGGAAGCCGATGTTTATCATGTGGTTACATACAAATTTTATCGAGATCTGATAACTACTTTTTGAGTAATCTTTGATAACTCGTAGTTACTTGACTATTTTATCGCCGATCTATGTTGTATTACTCTTCGATGTAATTGAAGTCGGTTTTTTTCGTTTGCGAGCAAATACAATTATATATATCTACAGTTGAAGTTATATACCTACAGTTATATATCTACAGTTGAAGTTTATATATATCTACAGTTCGAAGTTGTTTCGGTCTAGTTGAATGGTGTGAGTGGTGGTGTGGTGGTCCTAACTAGATATAATCCTGAACAACTTTGAGAAGGAAACCGTAAATCGATACCGGTTTCGGTATGACTTGGTTGTTAAACATAACTTTCGTTTTGTCCAAATTCATACCGTGACCAACTCATTTAGGCCGGCCAGCATTTGATCGGAAAGAAATATTTGTACAAATACAAATATCTCTCCGGAGCGGGAATCGAACCCGCAAACCGTCGGCGTTTTAAGCGACTAATCGCACCACTACACCAAAGCAGTTGTTGTGTGTTATTTTAAGGAATGTGAATTATTTTAAACTAAAAATCCATTACTAAATTCTAAAATTTTACATTGGTACTTTTAGCGTAAACCTCGGTTGTACGGTATAGTTTTTAGCTTACATATTCTGCATGTTATTTTCTTTTTCTATATGTATTTATAGTGGTTAAAGATATACTAACAAGTATAAGCCCTATCCAAATTGACAATCACTCGAAAATTTGAGCCAACTGTTGAACGTTGCGTCTGTCTGCAAATAAACATTTAGGTATTTTGTTAAGTACTAACTGAAAAACTAAGCGGTTGCTTAAATTATTTAATTATTTGTTAAATCATGGACTTTTTTAATAATTACGGGTGTAGAACCGTTTACTATTAATCAAAATCTAAATCTAATACGTAAAATAGTTGAAAAATATTCACAATTGTTCACCTATAGCTATTGCGATTGCGAGAGATTTTACGTTCACAAAGCGAGCTAATAACATGCACGCTGAACAGAATATTACGTATTAATATTACGTATATGTTGAACTACTGAGGCAGTATTCCTAATAATTTTTTTCGTAACTAATCATGCCATCCGGTTTCGCTCATTCTTCTAAAATAAATACTTCAATGAAGAATGAATGAAGCGTAATAACCATTTATTAGCTGTAATCCGCGTTTTTATTTGCATAGATAAGTTCATAAACAGACCTCATACAATTTCATCCATCAGACTGTGCAATTGTGCATGGCACCGGAAATTTATAGTCACCCGAAAATTCTATAAATATTTCAGAATTTGGGCTCTAGAGCAGCGAAACTTACAGAAAGCTGCCAAACAATGCTGCTCCCAAATAGCGTTCCAGCGTTGCGTTCCTGTGGTGAGTAAGGTAGCCAGAGCTCCTGGTGAGACCGGAGGTTGGGATGTTAACGCATTTGCGATGCTTCTGGTACTACTGGCGTCCATAGGCAATGGTGACCACTTAACATCAGGTGGACCATGCGCTTGTTTGCCACCCTAGTTGTACAAAAATCAAAAATAAAAAGATATTCACGAAAGTGAGTTTAAACAGACACATTCTCAACTCTTTTACTGTAATATAATAAATATACTAGAACGATATGCATCTCATATGTACGTTATCATTCGATGCTGAACATTTGCAATTTATCGGACTATTTTTAATATGAAAAGCAATAGAAACAAAAAAAAGCAATAACTATTCCCATACTTCCTTTATCCATTGTCAAAATCCGTATAACATTTATTGCGCGTATATTGTAACGAAATGATATAAAACGGAAATAAATACTGTGTTTAGAAGGAAGGGATTCTTTCTTATTTTTATTTTGTCTTAGGAACTTGTAACACATTTACAAGACTTTATTGATAGAAATAAAAGAACAGAAATAAAAATAGTCCTCATTTATTGTTACTATACCAATTTTATAAGATTTAGAGTTTGTTATATTATGTCATGATACAAATCCGTTCAGTTCGAAAATTGGTTGAGGACACTAAAATATCCCACTGCTACTTATTACGTGTATTACCAAAAATCATAATTCGACGCCCCCGTGCAATAAGTCGGTAATGTGCTATTATGGACTTTTTACTGTTATGTTAAAATCGTAATCTATGGGTCGGAATACACATTGTGAATTTTTTTTATAATTTTCCTACTTACATTTTCGGAGATATTTGGAATAGCCACTTTGTTGTAGGGAAATTGTAAATACATTTATGACGAGAAAAACATCATTACACATTAATACATAAGTGTTTTTCTTTTCGGTATTCGGTAAGTTGCTATTACTGGATTATTATAGTGAATAATTTGCAGTAATTTCCTTTAAACGCATATGCCATATTTATTTCGTGTTTAATTTGTAAAACATTAATCAGTAATAGCAAATAACAAAGTTTTTAGAAAGGAAAATGTTTTGTAACATTAACGTATGTTACTAACGTGTGTCTACTATTCGTTTCAAATTCGACCATGTCGATATCTGTATTCAACATTATTATGTTTACTTCATCATCAGATAATTTGTAATATACATTTTTCTCTTTCTTTTTATGGTATTTTGATTATTATAAGTGTATTTATGTGTAAGTGTGAATGAGGATTGTATAGGATACTGTTGTTTACCACTTGAATTAGTATTTTATGATGGAATTGAGAAAATCTAGAGAATTAAAAAATTCTCGTGTAAGACGAATACTGTTCTTGGTGAACAAATTAGATGACTTTGAGAGTAAGTACTACATTCTACCTATTAAAACTATTTTGTTGTTTTATGTTGTAATAATTTCATTTCTGTGATAATGTTTAAATAAGATAATGTTTAAATAAGGAAGACGTTTAACTTCCTACTTCTTATATTTCAATTTATAATTTTAGGTGAAGATGTAGAATCAAATAAATATTTGAATACTTCAAAAACAAAAAAAAGGAATTATGCGATCAAATGATGTAACATTTGTAGACAGTAATATAGCATCAATACATATTTCATGTAAAAAATCTACTATAGATCTAGATGAAACATTAAAACCAGACCAAAACATAGAAACCGAAAGCTGCAAAAAAACTGATGTGACACTAACAGGAAACATACCAAGGAATTGTCCTGAGGGTGATGACAAGATTGAAATGGAACATAATTTTTCTGAGGCAAGATGCACAGATGATGAAGAAAACGTTACAAGTAACCAGGATAACCCAGCTAAATCAAACAAAGAAAAAAAAAACTAACTAGGAAACGCAAACTGGATAAAAATGAGTGGCGTTGTAAGAAAAATAAAAAACTGAACAATAGCGGCGAGGCCTACGAAAGATGTACCTAAAAAAGGGTATCCTAAAAATCTTTAGATCCCTCGTGCGCGTGTTGTGGTGAAAAATTTATTTCGTCTGAGAGGCAACGCATATTCGATAACTTTTAGTCTCGTTGATCGGGAACTTCAGTGGTTGTATTTAAGTAAACATCTAAAGACTGATACCATTAAACGTATGTCATTAGAACGCAAAAACAATCGCTTTCAAACATTAAAACACCATTTTTCCTTAAATAACGAGGACGTATTAGTTTGTAAAAAAAAAATTCTTAATACATTACAAATTGGGGAACAAATGGTGTATACAGCATTAAAGAAGGTAAAATCAGATGAGGGCTTTAAAGATAACAGGGGAGTTCACAATAACAGACCTCGGAAAATGAGTACTGCTACAGAGCTAAGTATTAAAACGCATATTGAACTGTTTCCAAAAGTAGACTCCCATTAAACTCGGAAAACATCTGAGCGGGAATATCTTTTAGAAAATTTAAATATTTCAAAAATGTATCGCTTTTACACTGAGTGGTTTGAAATTAAAATTACAATGTTGTAACAATGGCTACAAAACGCCAATATGAAACTGTGTTTAATACAAATTACAACTACTCATTTTTAAAACCAAAAAAGGATCAATGCCCTTCGTGTTCTTTATTTGATCAAGCTGATCCTTTGGTTAAAGCGTCTCTAGAGGAAAAACATAGATACCATTTAGAAAGAAAAGATATTATTAGAAAAATTAAGAAAGGCAAAATAGATACTGCTGATAAAAATAGTTCTATGACAGCAATTTTTGATTTACAATAAGTTTTAAGTATACCAAAATCTGAAGTGAGTATATTTCACTACAAGCGTAAATATACTGTATATAATTTTATAGTTTTTGACGCTCTTAGAAAAAGAGGCTACTGTTATGTATGGCACTTCCAAATAGCAAAAAGAGGTAGTACGGAAATAGGTAGCTAATAGCTTTGCTAATTTTTTTTTAAACTAACCACGAAGATGGCATTACCACATTTCACTTTATTCTGCTGGATGTTATGGGCAAAATAAAAGTAGATATATTTTTGCTCTATATCTTTATGCTGCCAAATTACTAGGCATTTCTATTACCCACAGGCTTTTTGAAACGGGACATAGCCAGAATGAGAGAGATTCCATGTATTGAAAGAAACTTAAAGAATAAAGTGGTATTCCCTCCGGACCATAACTTTATTTTGAACTCTAAAGTAACTGGCGAAAAGTATTGTGTTGAAAAATTTGAACAATCCGATATCTATGATATTAAACAACTTATAGAACCTAATAATTGGCGGCGAGATAAAGATGGAGAGATAATCCACTGGGCGGGCGTAATGGAGGTTAAAGCGATACATTTGCGGGAAAATAAACTGTTTTAGATACAATTTTAAAGACGTATATTTCGAACTTGATACTAATCTACAATCTACTTTAAATATTAGACGGCGAGGACGTTAACGAACACAAGTTACACCTATAGTTCCAGGTATCATTGAATTGCAGCGAGTATACCACCAGCCCATTCCATTCACCAAAGCTTTACACACAGATCTAATGAGTTTATGTAAAAGTGGCACTATCTCGTGATTTTTTCATTCCTTTTATAAGTCGTTATCATTTACTGAAAATGAGGACGCACAGACAGAAATGAAAAGGATAGTTGTTGATTTTTTAAATTTATATTTGTATTGCTTTTTATTTAGAATTTCACACTGATTTTGTTAATCGTCTTATTCAATATGTGTTTCTTATATTCCATTTATATCGTTGATTCTGGCTATAATTTATGTAAATTGTATTTAAATATAATAAAAATGTTTAAATTCATAATTATAAATTTATTTCAAATAAAAAGCTTGGTTTAATATTCTTCAAAGGTTTTTTTGTTATGAACGGTAATATGAAAAAATTGTTGTTAAATTTTCTATTTAGTACTGTATTTTATTTATACGGTATTTCTTGCATATAGAAAATTACTAGAATAACTTGGTTAAGATATATTACGTTCACCAGCTATAATAATAATAAACGTTATAAAAGTCGATAGTATGCTGTTACAAATCAACACTCTTCATAAATTTTCCACAATAATCCCGTTAGTTACTATTGCAGAACAATGACACTTTTCTCGATACTGTAAAATTTTATTTTTCATATTGCAGCCGACAGGGTGCATTTAATTTAAATCAGGTGATAAAAAAGCATTTCATAAAAAATTAGCTTTCATTTGATATATCAATGACCGTAATACTCCCAGAGGTTAGAAAGTTATTCAAGAAAACAGTAAATTATTTTTCCTGTAAAATTTGCATTTTTCGATTACCGACTTATTGCACGGGGGCGTCGAATTGTTAATGTGTCAGGCCTTTAAACTTCACGAAAGCTTTTGCTTTTCCGTTATGACTAGATGAATCATGCGTATAAACGTAATGAAATGACGAATGAGAAATTAATGATATTACCTAATTGCTTTTAGATTGAAATTTTTTTAGTGGTATGTTGACGTTTAAACGTGATTCGCGACAGTAAATTTTAATATATTTCGTATTTCATTTTAAAATCATTCTCAGTCATTTCATAGACAACAAGGATATGTAACAGAAATAGTTTATTTGTACCTGTATAACTATGGTATTAGCGTTTTGTCAAACTGATTATTATATTTATGTCAAATATCTTACCTGTCTATTTCAATATTCTTTTGGTCTGTAACTTTAAATTCTAATTTATTTAAAATTTGGACTTGTGAAATATAAAGTTAAAATTGCGATGTTTAATTATATATAATCTGTTCAAAGTTCCCTTCGACACACCTACAAGCGTTTTTTCTTGTACATTGTAAAGTTTACTATTAAATAATGCTAAAAATGTATAAAGACTTTCTATGTTTTCTCGTCAGGTCACCTACGTCTATTTGCGTTAAGAAAATAGTGACGTTGTCACTCAGCTTAGTCATGTCTACAAGATTTTCCTATAAACAAGTCTTGTGACAAAATACCTGGCAGTTTAGTATCCTTAATTATTATGAAGTGAAAACTTCTTTTGGGGCACCACACACATTTTTTGTGTGTACTCGAGCGAGAAAGATACAGACAGCTACTCTTCACTGCTGAACGGTGAAAGGCTCGATCGGGTTTACTGGGAAATCATTGCGTTATTACTTTAATATGATTGCTAATGAAGTTTTCACTTCTCCCGTGCGATCTTAAGGACACATTCTATTTTTTTTTATTTGTACAGATTTTAAATCAAAGCAAAATAAAGCTCAGACATCGTTTATGGCAGTTTAGTTTACTGAAACAAGTATGTCTGAGCAGTCAACGCGACTACGTGACTATTGTTACGAATGAATAAAGCGTAAAGATCGGTACAGACTATTTACAACCCAAAAAGTAAATAAAAGATATTTTAATATATTCATCAGTCCAAGCGTTCGCTGTGGCTCAATTTAATGAGTGAAATCCCAATTTCAGGAGTATTTCAAGAGTCTTCATTACCGCACAATGTCGGTGTCCACTATGTCGGTGCATTAATCAATATGTTTCAGATAGTTAACCAAAGGCTCGAAATTTAACTCCCTCAAAGCATTTGTTGATTAATTGATAGCTATAAATTAGCTGTGGCAAATGTACTTGTACGTAGTATGCGCGTTATGATTACGTTATTTTGGTAACATACTAAAACATTTTATTTATGAGTAAAGTTTATTGTACGACTGTTCTGTCACAAATACGCAACATAGTTACAATATAGTTTTTTTTTTTATATAGTTATCGGCACGGATATTAAGCGCTTGGCTACAGAGTGAGGATCGCTTTGCATATCGAACAGGAGTCACAAACAAAAGGTAACAGACTAATAATAGTTCTATAATAAAGATAAATAAATAATAACATGTAAATATTAAGTCCTCGTCTAATGTCTATATCCATAAAATTAAGGTTGCGTTGCAATATTATGTATTGATGGTAGCCATTACGTCACAAGTAATGTCAATAAAATAATAAATTTCTAATTATTATCACTAAGGTTTTAGCGCTCTTGAAGCAAGGGAAAGGAACCAATCACGAAAGGCGCACGAGTAATAGTTTTGACGCGAAGTGCGACCGACCAATCATTGTTTTATTACGAATTACCTTGGATTCATTTCATCTTGGGTCTCTTTGGTGGTCTTCTCTACGCAGGTTGAAGATCAGCGCTCAATATATGTGCCGATAGCTTTAATTAAATCACGAGTATTTATAACCCCATTGATTTATTCAATAACGAATTAACGGTAATTACTGAATGTCTAAAATAATATTTACATATAAATTACGATAAATATTGTTCAAGTTTTAAAGCATTTCATTTATCTCATATTTCGTTTCATTTAAGAAAATATATATTATATTTAAAACATGCCCGTATATTGTTTGTATATACTCCTACAATCTGCCTTAACAATTTCATGAATTTAATATGAAGTATGCAAAACTTTAAATGTACTACTCAAACTTAACATAAAACCGGGTGAAAATATTTGGCTTTTGCATACATAATTGTATGAGTTTTTATTTTACGATAAAGATTTTAAATTCTTCTTATTTTCGTTCAAAAAATATAAAATGAAAGGTGAAACAGAATTGCGAATTATTAAATATTTAAAATAATTAATGTTTCGTAAAAAATATTTGTCCATAGAAATTAAAATTAGTGTTTTAAAACATGTTCTATTATATGTGATTAGTATTATGAAGTTCAGCTTAAACAATATCTCTATTTAAACAAACCTCTTTAAACTTTAATTATACGCATAATATATGTATATGTTACGCTCAAAGATCGAAAACGCTCATTGAGCGGAAAAATAGCTCACAACGCGATGTGGTCACAGTAAAACATCCACATAGCGAAATTCGTGTTATGGCTCTAATGAAAACGCGCACGACGCGTTGTGGCAATCAAAGAAAGACCAAATAGCGAAATTCGTGTCGTGGCTTACATGCTATTCGATCTTAACGCGTTGTGGCAATGAAGAAAAGCTATGACGCGTATGGAATACTATTTGATTACAACGCACACTACTTTCCGAAAACGTTTTGGTAGATGTCCTTAAGAAATATTTTTCATTTTATAAAATCACGGCATAGCGTGTTTCTCATTATCAAATATATTAAGTATATAATTATATAAATTAAAATGAAACGATATTTATTATTTATTGAGATTACTTTATATTTAAACAAATCAATGTATTAAGTAATAAATCACCGAACACAAAATATTCATATCATTTGTAAATTACTCATAATTCACATAAAATGATAAGGGTTTTAATTTTTTCATGGCAATTAAAATTCTTTCAAGAAATAAAAATATTTAACACAAATGTTTATTGATCACCAATAAACAACAACAATGTACCTATATTAGAAATAACTATAATTGTGAAAAATAAGTATTTGATTGCTATTTATTTTTACATGAACTATTACTGTGGCATTTTGAGTTGCATTTTATATTCTTGGAGCGACACTTGCACTTTTTATCAATACAGTATCTTTTGCAGTGGTACATTATAAACCCTCGCTTACTTCCAGACGATAACATAGATGCTGAGCGAAGTGTTAACTATGAAGTTGAGGGCACATCACAAATGTTAATAAAGTTGGGTTCAGAAAGTGTAAATTCATTACGTGCATAAAGTCTATCGAGTGTACCTTCCTTGTTTCCTAACTGGTAGAGACCTGATGGATTAATGTTCATAACAACACACATAACATTCTTGGGTGCTGCACGCCCTCTATCAACTTCAGGAACTTGTAACTAAAACGTTAGTACCAATTTCAACACAGAGAAATTTCCTTTTTTATTCGTCATAATTAGCGCTGACATTAAAATTCACTCTCATAAACAGAAAAGAAATGAATAAAACTGATGTTTCAATGCGTCTTTGCACCCGAGCCGATACCGACAAGTTACAACCTGTCCGTCGTGATATGGTTAACACAATGAATGCTCAGAACGCGTCATGGCTTTTCTTCATTGCCACAACGCGTTAAGATCGAATAGCATGTAAGCCACGACACGAATTTCGCTATTTGGTCTTTCTTTGATTGCCACAACGCGTCGTGCGCGTTTTCATTAGAGCCATAACACGAATTTCGCTATGTGGATGTTTTACTGTGACCACATCGCGTTGTGAGCTATTTTTCCGCTCAATGAGCGTTTTCGATCTTTGAGCGTAACATATATACCTTTTCTATTACAGCTAGACACAATACGAGCTTCCAAAGTTTATTATTTATTTTTATTATCTATGCTCGCGACTTCGTGCGCATAGAATTTAAACAAAAAAATTTTTTTTCCATTTTGCAGAGTTATAAAATAAATAAATTTCTAAAAATAAAAATAAATAAATAAATAAATAACCTAAAAGTAACCTAAGTTACTCCTTACTACATCAGATGTCTCCCAGTGAAATTCCCGTCTAAATAGGTCCAGCCGTTTAGGAGATTAGCCAAAACAAACTGACAGACAGAAAGATAGAGAGAAAATTATAAAAAATGTTATTTTGGTATATTTACCTAGTATGAATATACATACATATGAATTAATATTACAAACAGACACTCCAATTACAATGAGTAGTAGTAGTAGTAGATATTTAGCCTTTTTGCGTGGAAACTAAGTTTATTTAAGAGCTATAATTTGTTTTGTTCCTATTACTATCCATTTCCGATATATCAATAACAAGCGTCATGTACACGAGATAAACGCGAGCGGTTAATAAAGAAGTTATGATGTGCGGAGAGCGCGGGAACGTTCAACATCCTTATTAAAGAGCGAGGGGACTGATAAACAAATAGCGGGTAACACTTCATTTCAAGGTGATGTGACATTTATATCCAGTCGAATTTGTGTCACGGGACCCGGGGGGGCTAGACGAAATCATGCAATGATCGGTAAACTCATTTGTCGACACTTAAAATAAAATGTTATATTACACGTCGGTATTCTTGGCAAGTTTGTCAATAAAATTGACTATCGTTGTATCATTTTGTTCAATCATTAAGCAATCACGTTATTAAACAGGCAAACTAATATGTCCACACTATTCAAACGTAAAATGTCGTAACAACGCATGATATTTATGTTGAATTGATTGACAAGTTTATCAACAAAAGCTGTTAGTGGTCATTTAATTTTGTTCAACGGTCCAGGTGGGCTAGACCAACCAATTTGTCTATTTAGGAATTATTCTGTCAAAGAGTTTTAAGAAAATGATACTGTTTGAGTTATTTGGCAAATTTTCGGACATTCCTCGTCGATTGATAAATCATTTTATCTAAGCTCCGCATTTCGTTCAAAACTTGAATAAATGGAAATTCGTTACACCTGTTACTTTACAGCTACTCGATTAGCTTTTGTGTTAGCGGTTATTTTAACTGCCTTTATTAGAGAACCTTAAATGTGATATTTAGGGTTTCATTCAACTTAAGTAAAAAGGTCTTAAATGTCTTAAGTCTAATCGCTTCAGAAGTTCGAATCTTTCCCCATGTAAGAGAAAAATCAGAGCTTAATTCATGCCGCTGCTCTCCTCTACTGCTCTACTGCAGGTTGGCGGATATATTCTATACCATGAGTAACAATTACTATCAGGTGTACATGATAACAACTGGGATCGACGGCTTAACGTGCTCTCTGAGACAGGGTGGGGAGACTCACAAGGACTAACAACCAGACTGGAAATAAATATTTGTATAAACACAAATATCCACTCCGAGCGGGCATCGAGCCCGTGACCGTTAGATTTAGATGCTGCCGATACAGGACACGCACCATTACACCAGAGCGATCGTCGAGAGTAATCGTAAGCTATTAATCAATAATCGAAGCCAGCATTCTGACATAGAAAGCAACCCACGAACTACGCCACCGCGACAACCGATAAAGGTGTTAAAATACAAACACGCAACAAAAACTGTTTTTTAGTATAAAAACAGACAAAAAATTAAGTTTTTATCTGTAAACATTGTAAGTATACTTTATAGGAGGGTGATTCTAAAAGATATAAAAATATATATTTAAAACTCTAATATATGGACCAGCATTTTTATTATAAAACCGCATGAACGTCATAAAATATGCACACTGCACAGTCGTTTAGTTGCTTGTGTGCATGAACTGCATATTATAATGAAACTCAGCTAACTCTTAGTTAGAATGCAATTTCAGTTTCTATCTTTATTATTCACTATAGTTACATGTTTTTAGTATAATTTCAGTCATTTTACAACTTTAGTATTACACTTAAAACGTGAACTTGAAAAAATTCGCCGTATTTTAAATATTCATTATTGGTATCATCGCAAACATCGTTAAACACCAGTTTTATTCTTTAAAAACAGTGATTTTTATAACCACAAAATCTGTTTTTTTTTTCACTATTTTCTGGTGAAAACGAGTAGTAAAATTTTAAATTTCATATTCTTCAAATTTCGAACTATTTGGTTTATAGTTGTGCTGGGTATCGGCGAGCTTGTAATGCAATCGGTTTTTTTTCTGTAAAAAATGTGTTGTGTTTTTAATGGAACATATGTAAGGAAATTTCAAAACAAAATTGATGCTAGTTTCTTATTTTCCTTGTCACCCATTTACAAAGACCGAAAATAGTAAACGCTCAGATTCAGTTATTTCATGATTTGCGAATCACACTTTTCGATTACTCCAATTCAATCAATTGTATCCGTGTACAAGTCTCCTTATAAAAATCTGAAAGTTAATTTAATAAGACGAAATTAATAAGAAAAAATCTTTACTAAACCTAATATGTTTTAATTTTTGAAAATTAGATTTTTGTTTTTAAAACATTAGTAAATCCAGTTGTACCTACTATTGATAATACAATTATTTGTTCTCGTGTACATTTCGTCTTGTTTCGCCAATACTAAAATTAGATTAACTAAGTTCTCTATTTGCAGACTGATAGCCTAAAAGCTATTTTGTAAGAACTTCAATTAAATTTTCGATATCTGTTTTAGCAAGCAAATAAACAAGTCACTGCCAATTTTACATTACTTTATTATTATTGTTATTATTGGTTTTTTTACATTAAAAAGTATCTATAATATGTATAATTATTATATAGGTATATAAGTATATCTTTAGGAACACCTATTCAAAGTAAACTTGTCTTAGGAGTGTTGTCTTGTGTAAGAAATTTCAAAATTGAACCATTAAAAATGACTGTTACGAAATGCCTAAAATACTTATTACTACTGTTATTATCTTTAATATACAAAATTAGTAAATGACACGATGCATCAGCATGTATTGGGAGTGCTTAAGAAATTTTTGAATTTTTTTCATTAATTCCAAGTAGATTTAGACTCTAGTTACACCGTTTTTTAATTGATTTGAAGAAATCATTGAAGCAACCCTTACGCTTATCCTTAGGACTTTTTATCCTCTTCGATGATCAGCTTTAGCTAAGAATCACATTCCGTTCATACCTCAAAAGATAAAGATAAAGATAGATAAGAAATGACTCACAAACGTTATCAACATGTGTTTATATTTTTAAAACTTCGTTTATAATTATATACTTACATATAACAGGTTAACGCCATTACATCTCATAATCAAACATTAGTATAATAAGGTATAAACGAAAGTGTTATTATTTTGTCAAGCCAAATCCATGAAAACCGTACTTAGCAGAACTACTTAGTGCTTCTAGCCAAAAAATAATCAAAATGCTCTATCCATAAAAATATTTCAAAACTACCTTATTATTCAGTCATATATTGGGGTTTTTATTACTATGGTCTAGTACATAATAAAATAGTTTTAGGTCTAGCGACAATATCTTTAGGTCTTATACGAATACTAAGCCAGACATAGGCGATTGACCTGCCAACATTCCCATATATCTTCACAAATTTTATGTCTTCTTTTTCTTTTTAACCGACTTCCAAAAAAGGAGGAGGTTCTCAATGCGACCGTATTTTTTTAAATGTATGTGACTTCAGAACTTTTGACTGGGTGGACCGATTTCGACAAATTTTGTTTTAATCGAAAGGTGGTGTGTGTCAATTGGTCCCATTTAAATTTATTTGAGATCTATTTACTACTTTTCGAGTTATATCTAATAATGCGTTTTTACTTGACGATTTTTTCGTCGACCTACGTTGTATTATACACATACCACACAACTTTTTACTGGATGTACTGATTTTGATAATTCTTTTTTTGTTGGAAAGGATATATAAGGATATCCCTAGTTTGGTACCATGATAAGGAAACCAGAAACTCTCAGAGAAACTCTCGAAAATCCTCATAACTTTTTACTGGGTGTACCGTTAATTTATTAATACCGTTGTAATTTTGATAATTTTTAATTTAATCGCAAGCAGATGTTTATCATGTGGTCACATTTTAATTTTATTGAGATCTGATAACTACTTTTTGAGTAATATTTGATAACGCGTATTTACTTGACTATTTTTTCGTCGATCTACGTTGTATTACTTGTCGATGTAATTGAAGTCGGTTTTTTTTCATTTGCGAGCAAATACAATTATATATATCTACACCTACGTGCTAGATAAGTCGGCAATTGCTAAAACATTTAGTAATTATCGTAATAACTATAGATATCTTGAGTAATTACTACAAAAAAAATTGTGTAATTGTAATCTAATAGGTTGCCCGAATTAATTTACTACAAAATACACGTTTATTCACATTGTAGTTAAAATTTAATTATCTTAACATAAACCTGATCATATGTAATGTCGTTCGCTATTAAACTATAAAATTTATTTGCCAAAATATTTTATTTTCTTACCTTGTGAAATAAATACTCAACAGAAAATATTCGCAGAAATTTTATCTCTAAAGGAGTGTAATGGAAAGGAAATTTCGGTAGAAACTTGATTCATCATTACAGCCTATACAGTCCACTACTGGATATAGGCCTCCACAAGTTTACGCCAAAAATAACGTGAACTCATGTGTTTTGCCCATAGTTACCACGCTGGGCAGGCGGGTTGGTGACCGCAGTACTGGCTTTGTCGCACCGAAGACGCTGCAGCTCGTCTTCGACCTGAGTATTTCAAAGCCAGCAGTTGGATGGTTACCCGCCACCGGTCGGCTTTTTAAGTTCCAAGGTGGTAGCGGAACTGTGTTATCCCTTAGTCGCCTCTTACGACACCCACGGGAAGAGAGGGGGGTGGCTATATTCTTTAGTACCGTAGCCACACAGTACAGAAACTTGATTGAGTATAGGTATTAATTAGTTTTTTAGGTTGCAAACAAGAAATAAATAGTAACTAATATTTGAGTAAAAAACGAAATAATTATTACAGTCAACATAATAATAAATAAATAAGTGAGTAATGGATAGGGGTGAAAACTTCATTAGTTAAAATATATTTCAGGTTTTCATTCTATCTCAGTAAAATCTTAATAAGTAAGAAATATCCTGTACTATAAGTTACAATCGTTTATCTCATTCACAAAGATTGCTACAGTCCTGTACATCTGTAAGTGGAGAGTAAACTCGCTCAGTCTTAACATTCGAGAAATACTCTTCTATTCAAATGAGCAAATGTGTCTGCTGATTTATTTGTCCAGTTTACTACAGTCAGTTTATAAATAGCAATCAATGTCTATTTTTAAAGTAACAATCCTCAAACTTTAAATACGTTTAAGTCTGTCAAATTGCGAAGTAAATACTGAGTAAGTAATTGGCTAAGCTAAATTTTAATATATATTAATTAATTAATATTAATTATTTTAATATATACAATTAATTATTATTATAATTTTTAAGTATAAAATATATAAAACTAATCGTATTTCGTTAATATATTTTGTATTTTATTTGTGATATGTATTTCCGGTATTTTTATTAATTAGAGTTATAAAATAAAAGTCATCTCCTAAATCTCTGTAAGCCAGAAACTTGGAGTGGTATCCTTTATAAGAGAAAAAGATATCATATTAGAAGTCTGCTGCCAATAAATGGTAAATAAGTACAAAATATTACATAAACATATATTTGAAATGATATAATTCATGATAAAACGTTTTCCACGTCCCCAGACCAGTCGGGAACACGTCAGAAGGAAGAAAACAACACATTATTTAACTCACGAAGTCGTATATCACTACAACATCTCACCTCAATACTGACTCAGATTTACGACTTAGAGTTTAGGGTAAAAGATAAAACTCTAAACGAATGGCAAATCAAGTGTTTTTGTTACTTTGAACATCTTATATCTGGAATTTTTGGGTTGAACAAAGGATCATCTGACAAGGAAAATCTTCTTGTTATAAAAGATCAATTTCTTAAGTTGACATAGGATAAAGTGTATTTATTTTCGAAATTGATATGAGATTGGTTAAGTTAAATCGAATTTCTAAAGTAAAAGAAAACTTATACATTAGGTGAATATCGGGACAGATGATAGACAGCTCTAAAAAAAATTAAGAAATTTTGCGTTGAAATATTTCTATTATATCAAGAACAATTTAGATCGTATTTCTAATTAACATGATAATCAAAAGCATATCAATAAAATAGTAATAATCCTTGAAGTTAACCATTTGCATAAATTCGTCATACTAAACTATCGAAAACTATCGTAGTGACGTCAGAATCTGTTAAGTTTCGACTACATCAATGAACCACAACATTTAAAAAAACCGGCCAAGTGCAAATCGGACTCGCGCACGAAAGATTCCGTAGCATTATCTATAAAAACGACAAAAAAATCATGTCTGTTGTGTGGGAGCTCCCCTTAAATATTTGTTTTATTTTAATTTAAGTATTTATTTTTAAAGTTAATATACATATATAACTAAATATTCTGTGAATATTTTAAGCATCTACCTGTTGCCGTTATCAATATCGAGCAAAAAAAAAAACAAGCAAAAAAAATCAAGTTTGTTGTATTGGAGCGTCCTTAAATATTTATTTTATTCTAGTTTTTTAATACTATTTTGTTGTTATAGCGGCAACAAAAATATCAACTATCACGGTTCATGAGATATAGCTTGGTGACAGACGCATGGACTGACAGACAGCGGAGTCTTAGTAATAGGGTCCCGTTTTACCCTTTAGGTGCGGAACCCTTATAAAGCCGTAAGTTGTAGAAATCTATCTTATAAAAACTGATATGGGAATATAAACCTTATTTCTTAAGTCTAATGCCTAAAGCTAATTGCATCAGTATTTATGAATGACGCAGCCGGCATTGAAGAAATGAGTCATCCGTCCCGCTTACTCGTTTCTTTACAATGCGCGCGCGCATTGTGCGCTACTGATACGTTATGTCAGTGTTGTTCTGACATTCGCAGTTTGACAAATACCGTCGTTGACGATGCACGTATATTCGTGCAAAATAAAATTGGCGCGAACATTTTTATTTTTATAAACAAACATTACAAAGTGATTTTGTATTAAATATTTGTGATGAGCGAGACATTAAAATATACGATTCGGATTATCGTAGTGACAACGTTGTATTATACTTTAATAAGTGTTTTTAAGTCAATCAAACATTATATGACAAAACATTTGACTGGGACTGAGTAATATTGGATTATTTTACTAAAGTGAAAATTTGGTAAGTGCTCACTAATATTCACGGCTGTATTCGATCGTATAATTTAGTATGTGCGCACGTTGTTGTGGTAACTTAATGCAATTATTTGATCCAAAAACTATTCGACGAGCGATTTGAAATTTCATTACATCTTATAGATAACAAAGTTGCACGCATTAAATACATTTTTAAGCGATATTACAAAAAATATAATTTGGTATGGTGTAAATTGTTTTAATGAAGTTTTTAAAAATGGAATCGTAAGTTGTTATACGGTATTCATGATGAAAAAAACTAATTGCAATAATTTCAATTTACATAAATGTCTACCATATCATTATCAATTTATAATATACGCCTTGTTCCAAAATAATTTAACCAAATTTTATATTATTTAAGTAAAAAAAAAATGTTTGAAACGTAAACTCAAATCGTACATCTGGCTACAACTACCTGATTTTTTTTTGTCTAACAAGCCCTTAAGCTATAGAAAATTTTAAATTTCAATCTATTTAGATATTAAGTGAATTATTGAGCTTGTAATAATAAATATGAACAAACGTACTTAGTAATAATTTAAAATTTAAACCAAATAAAAAAATCCTGATGTAACGAAAACAGCTTTCAAATAGGTACCTATTGCATTTATATTTTGTTCAGCAACAGACCGCAGTTTTGGTTAACTTTAACGAATTTAGGATATCCGGTTAACTTACTGAAATGGATTATAACGATCCATAAAAGGTAGAAATATTTTATATAGTCAAGTTATTATAAACATTCGTGGTATTATGTATGGGTATATGTAATTTATACTGTACTAGATTTTACCCGCGGCTTCACTCGCATTGAATTTTATTTTTTTGATAATAAGCCTCCTATGATATTTCTCATACCTCCAAAAATATATGCACAAAGTTTTATGATGATCGGTTCAGTAGTTTTTGCATAACAGCGTAACAAACAAACTTACATTCGCATTTATAATATTAGTAGGGATTTATTATCATACATTTCAATTCAGAATGATTAAACCAAATAAATAAGTATCAAGAATAGTAGTATTTTGTGAACTTTGTTTTATAGTTATATATAAATTATTTAATGTTAACACAGCTAGAGGTGGTCAATTTGAATTTATTTATATTAAAAATTATTTCAAATAAGTAACGTTGACGATAACTTTGGAATAGTTTTATGTAGTAGGCCCTTTTACTAGTTCAATTCAATATGAAAAACAAAATATATAATTACATTTTCCTTTTTAATGGTCATTTTTATTAAAACATTTTAAAATATCAAAATGTACAATGTACTTTTTATTAGCTACATTTAACTTGACATAAGGTTTTTATTACCGATGTGCCTTTTAATTAGTAAGTAAATTTCTGTAAAATAATATTAGTAAATATATTATAATTAAAACAAGAATTCTTTAATATTAACTAATTAGACTCACAATTTAGTAAATTCACGTAATTATTAATGAAACAATGAACACATTTAATTCATTCATTAATATTACTCAATTACATATTAAGTAATACTTTTGTACTTACGCATTATATTTAGGCCGTCATTTTTTGGTAAAAAACATAATGTAATTATAAAAATACTTTCACTGACTATTTATTTGTATAATGAGATTTCCGTTAAGAAGGTAATTAGGTATATTGGTATACATTTACCATAAATGACATAGATCGTTATGACAATATGACTAATGATAATTATAATGATGACTATATGAAAGTTCGATTATGCATGCATTGCGCCCTCACTGCACCTTATACAGTCATGACTTAAATCTCGTATCATATTAGCAACATATTGACAGCGTCTGCTTATGGCGACATATTGACAAAGTCAACATAGACGTCTTACAATTGGCTTATCGGTATATATGATGTCACGGTTTTTTTTTTTCATGTAATAATAAATACAAGTATTATAATTGTAATGATCTATATAAAACGGTATATTTTTCAAAATCTTGTTAGTCATTTTCTGACATTTAGGCACTATTGCAAGCTATTAACTACTGTCGGCTAACACGAAACATGGTAAATATTTCGTTTTTCGAATTGACTTACATTTTTGACAATGTCTAGTTTATTATAGCTATCCTTTATTATTATAAAGTATTTTGTTCAAAGATAAGTATTATATTATATAGCGTATATTTGTTAATAAGTGCGGTACACTATAAAAGGCAATAGGGTCGAAAGCAAGGCATGGACAATAGGGTAAACGGAAGGAAGGAAACAAAAAAGATGGAAGCATTCTGCGACCCAAGGACTTTTATTTGTATCTTCCCTATTACTCTAGTTGTGAGATTATACATTAGAAAAACAAATTGTATTTACAATTAGTACAAACTACAATATAAAATACAAACGTTAAAATCAATGAAAGCTCAACAAAAAAGCAAGGATAATTAAACAGCGACAATTAAAAATTCGTTGCACATATTATATGCTCCAATTTATTCACTAATTTTTGACATCCGTAGTAAATTAAAAAATAATCGAAATATAACATTTTCAGGAGTACGCGATATATTTACAAAAATTATCATTAGATTTTATCATCTTTATACATATGCTAACGTTATTTGGAAACTGAAAAGTATTGGAGGAAAATTCGACCTGGTATGCACTCTAGTATCTGAACACATTACTCCAAGTGTCAGACAATCTTAATCCTACGCTTTTCGCCATCGTACCTATATTCTGTTAAGATATTGAACGATGTACCTAAGTACTCTAAGTTTTAGACGAGACTTATCCTAAACTATTCGCCCTGGTACATACTGCCTAGGTATAGGACATTATACAGTAAACGTTCAAAGCTAAGTCCTAAACCTCTCTTAAAATATAGTACCTACGAAATCTTAAGTTTTCCGTCCTATTATATTCTGTAAATCATAAATATTTAGGAGCTAAGAGAATTTATAAACTACAAAAATTATCACGAGCAGAACTAATACTAAGAACTTATAAATATTATAAATGGAAGCATGTTATTGGCCTTACTTTTTGTAATTCTTTATAGTATGTATTAATTGAAACGCTGTTGGTTTTCTTAATATTTTTTTTTAATTTATTCAGAAAGCATATCAAACTTTATACGGGAACGGGAACTACTAATGTTTTTATAAAAATATAAATTGTGATGGTAAATTTTTATGTTCCTATCCATCCTACTGTGAAGAATGACCTGGTTTCTACGAACGCACATTTCACGCAACTAGTGAAGCATATGTGACATCAATTTCTTTACGATATTGTTTTAACTAAACCTTGTAAGCCTTATCAATTTGCCTATTTTATATACACCATAAATACACCAAGCTGAGACAGTAATATTTTTATTTTATTTTATGTTTGTCACAGACTTAGTTTTTTCGTTTTAAATCATAATTTTACATTTTAGTTGATGTTCCCCTTTCAGGTTCTTAGAATGTTTATTGGCTATGTATGTACATACTTAAAGGCTTCAACAATAACCAATCTATCTTTCAATTGGACTCTAAATTTCTGTAAGAAGCGTATTTGAATAAACTACCACTTTATATTTAAAAAAAATTGGCGCATGTGCAATAATTTATATCATTACTTGTATTCAGCAAAATATCGTCATAAATATAAAAAATACCTAAGATTTTTCATAACTAAAATTCGGCCAAGGAAGAACTGAAAAATATCAAGCAAGCTAGCATTTCATTTAGAGGTAACAGTCACTGAATCGTAAAGCTGCTATATATAAAATAACTTTCATTTCGGAGATCAAGGTAAAGTGGAAGGTCAAACAGCTTTCCTAAAATCCAATTTATAGTGATCTCCAGAGCACACACCACTTTTTTACGACCGTATCGTTTCGTTGGTTTGTAACAAATCTAATTTATCAATCGGCGACAGTTATGGGCGATTTTAAAGGTATGAAATAACTATTATTTCTTCTTACCAAGAAATCTTATGACTCGCTATGATATTTATATTATTTACTAAAAGTATTCTAATTTAAGCGTCAGGCAATTTCCTGTTATTCGTGTGTTCAATGACATAAAATAATGAAATACAACACGTAATATCACGTACATTTATTACATTCTTACATCAGGTAAAGCTGCTTCAAATATTATAGTAAAAATACAAAAAAAAATATATAAGAAAAACCAAAAATTGGTTTCTGGATAAAAAATTACTTTAATATTTCTTCGTTTATACACTTTATACTACGAGTATATCATCTGTGTAAAAAAATTTGGCACTTATCAAAATTTTTGCGAACCTCAGGCGCTTAAATAAAATACATTAAAAATTATTCTCAATTGCCGTAAATATCACATAACACCCAAAAAAACTTTCTTGGTCTATATTATTTTTTTAAAAGTTTATGAAAATTACGAACGAGTATTGACATTATAAATTCTGATAACTTAGATACCACGACCGTATACTTATTGTTTTTAATGTAAGCAAAGACACTAGAATATAAATGCCACAGAAGGCTTATGTAGATTAACAATATGTCAATGCCCGGCTTTCCGATGGAGACTCATATGATCCTTGAGCGTATGTATACATACAGTTGAGATGACCCATTGGATAAGAACATGTTAATCCATGCCAGACAATTGCAGGCTCACGTAAGTCCGGACTAAATATGACTAAATTTTCAAGTGGTAAATTTATTTCTGAAGAATGGGCTCGGTTATGAATTAATATCTACTTATCTAGTATATAGTTAACAAATTTAAATGTTTTTGACTAGAGGACGTATTATTCCCGCACACGTACGTGACAATTATTTTTATAGGCCATACAGATATAACTATGTCATAGTCTAAGCGTTTATGATTGTATAGTGTCTGTTTCCACACAAGATTATGTCTATAAGCCACAATTTTATTATTATAATATAGTTTTACAACCAAAAATATAATGAAAACGTAAGTCTCACTTTCTTTAGTACATATAAACTCTAATATGAAGCTAAATAGGTTTCGGTGTCTCCACATTAGCCCAATACTAGGTTAATATTTGTTTCTACATCATAAAATATACTACGTACAAAGATTTTGTGATCTAGTTTTGTTTTTAGGATTCCATATATAAAAAATACTAAACCACAGTACTAATAATCTGTCTGACTATCTGTCAAAAGACTTCGGGGAATTATTTACCGGAGAGGACAACATGTAACGCGCAAAAATAATTGTCTGCTGTAAAATACAAATGTATTTATTATAGATTTAAGAATTATATTACATTATATTAATTAAATTTTATTTTATATACTTTTATTTTTTATTTTTATTTATTCTACAATTTTTTTATTATTGATTTAATAGTTTTTTTTTAAATCATTCTATACGTACGATTTAAGAAAAATACAAATTTTATTTAGTCGAATACCTATTTAATATGACACACAATGAATGCATATTGTACTTTTTTAATTTCGATCAATATATTATACTAAATTAAGGCGAAACAAAACATTGTATATAATGTAACCGCATTAATATCATCATAAATCTGCGTTTTTATGTAATCATGGTAGCTAAAATAATTTACTCGAATATTTTACATGTATTTTGTAGTAACTTAGTAAATGCAGGACATCTTTTGTGTGGTTGCAACCATGTTATTGTATGAGGTTCTTTTTTTGTTATCAAGTTGTAGCTTTAACTATTACAGCCTATCGTACTTCTATGTAATTTAATAGCTTTCTAATAAAAAAGATAGGTTTGGGATTTTCTGACGTATCCTAATAAATTTAGTATTTAAATAACATTTTGCCGATACTGAACATACATAATATGCGTTTATGTATTTGCTTTTCATAACGTACTATCATTTCTCTTTATTTACTTTTAGTATGAAGAACCATTTCGTCATTTCATCCTGTACCATTAGAAATAATATTGAACTTTTGGTTTTACACACACTTTGTTTTTCGTTTAGTAATCTCTGAAAAAAAAAGATATTTAGCAATCTCTGCCATTATTGATACTATGAACAAACATGTACATACATTTATGATTGTATATTAGTCGTCGTATTCTGTGCAAAAAGTTACATTAACGGTGGACACAGGTTTGATTCCCGCTTGGGGCAGATATTTGTATTTTAAAAGTATTTGTTTCGGGTTTGGGTGTATGGCTTTGTATAATATTTTTTTAACGTTGGCGTATACTAATTAAAGTCCCTAAAAAGCCTAAAGAGGTTTCTTATTATAAGCTATTTAACATTCTAAGTATTTTCATTAGCATTGCGGTTCGAAAATTATAAAGCTTTTCTCACAAAAAATGTTTATTATAAATTGCAAAAGAAATTGTGTTATTGGCGCTGTAGTTGTAATGATTTTACTTCAATAATTTATTATTACTACACTATATTAATACAGAGTATGTTATTGTGATATAGATAAACGACTTAGCTTATTGAAAATAATCATAAGATAGGATAATCAATCATCTTTAAATAATATTAAAAATGGTTTGTTTACTTGCTATCGTATTTTTAATTTTGTGAAAGTATGATTTGTATCCAATAAAAAAAAAAATAAATTAACAATGATTGTTAATTATTATATCATTATTGATAGAAAGAATTCTGCAAATCCTTTACAAATTAAACCTACTTGAAAATTTCTTAGTATAGAAATTTAAGTACATCGAAGTAAGATAATAACTAATACCAGTTGTTACAAGATTGAGTTATCATAATACATATTACGTATTTTATAAGCGTTATCTACTATTAAAATATTGTCTTCCTTAATACTTATTAACTTGTCATTAAAAAAACATTGACCTTATTTAAAAGATAAAATTAAAATGAAGTCAACAAGAATATATTTATAATATTATATTAGTTTAAATATTTTGACAGTCTTTTTTTAAGAATCCATAATAATTATATTAATACGTGTAGCAAAAACTTTGTACCCCTTTTTACGAAAATTGAAATTTCACACAGTTGTAGTTTATATAGCGATGGAGTGCAGAATGCATTTTTTTTAATTATGCATAAAAAATAGATTAAATTAATTTAAAAAAAAAAACATTACACACTACTACCATGTATTTGACACACGCACATATATACTCTTTTTATTAATGTTCAAACTTATAAATTAAATTAATTATGGTCGAGTATTGACCACTGGGCGACCACTAGTAATTATAAATAAACGCAACGCACAATACACAAGCATAACTCAGACACACACTGCACACGCCTAGACCACGGAAAATTGTGGAAGGCTAATACAAATATATGCTATGTGCGGCGATCGAACCCACAACCGCCAGCGGAACAGTCATAAACCAGTGCTGCCGACCACTGCGCCAATGTGTTGTCATTATAACGTAGTTTATCCATAATTGACAAAAGACGTATATTTGTTTTATTGGTCTTAAACTAAACTGAATAATGATTAAGCCTGTAATGCCCACTGCTTGACAAACACCTCTTTTCCATATATGACAAGGGACAGGGCTTAATCCACAATTGCTTGTTGCGGATTTGTATAACTTTCAAAACTAAGTAAATACGAGTACCCAAATCTCGCGACAAGCTTATATATCATAAAAATTATGTAATTACGTTATATGTTGATAGTAAAAGTTTGGTGGAGAAATTTACTTAATGTTTTTACGCATTTAATGTAAAGCTTGTTTAAAAAAAATATTTTTAGTTTATTATTTCAATCACTTCACATGGCAACTGATATTATTGTTATAAATTGGGATGTATTTTCAAGTATATTTTGAGATATTTTAAATTATAATTGAGATATAATATTATTGAGACGATGTAACTTGTTGTTCTAATCCTCGTTATCCTCGTTATGTTATATATAATCCTCGTTATATTATATCTACTCGTATTACATGGCTGACTTGGCGAGTTTAGGAACTCTCATACAGAAATAATATTTTTATGTATACGTCAAAATTTATTCGGTTTTTGATCATTTTTTTTTTTCACAAAGCGCTTAGCACTGTTTTTATAGCGTAGTTACTTAGGAAAGTTTCAATGTTATCTGTTATTCCCTTGACGAATGGCAAGAAAACTGGTTGAAAATATACATTTGGAATTTTCTCGATCTTTTTTTTTTACTTGCGGTTTACTCCATAAACAAGAAAATGAGAATAGATAAATCAGGAAAGTATAAGAGTCATATGATTATTATTGATTAATTGAAAAGGTTATTTATTTATTTTATTCTTTTAAACAACAACACAACAAAAGGTAAAAAGAATTAAGTAAACATTGTTGCAACAAGCGGTGTTTGTTCCTTTTGAAACTCTAATTAAAGATTTTTTTAAGCTGATTTAAATATATATTTTACGTTTTAATTCTTGTTTCTTGAAGTAGACATACTATTTGGTACTAATTGTTCACAATTTAAATCTGCTGATTAAAATCTCCGATGATGACCTGTAAATCTATGTTCGAAAAATTTTGAACAATTACAGTTTGAAAATAAAGTTTCTTGCCGAAACCGAAATCATCTAAAACAAAGTTTCAGATATCGAGATTTGAAGCACGAAGTTTTCGTTGTCTCTAAGTGAACTTTTCTACGTGATGGATTTTTTCTTAAGGAAAGTTTTTTTTCTTTTAAAATTGTCTCAGGTACGACCTTGAAAAATAAATATCTCTATGACAAATATAAAGGAGCTGTTTATTTGAACACTTTTATTCTACAATTTATAATACAATATAAGTAAAATATAAAGTATATTTAATAAATGAGAAACGCATATGCTGTCCTTTGTCCATTTTGCGTGTAGGTATTTGCAGTATATTAGTACACTGTTGCGAAAATTCGGAAACATACTTATTACATGTTGCTAAGCAGGTTTCCTTATCGATTGTTTCAAGACTGTACTTAGCTAAGTGACGTACAATAAAAAAGTATTACGAATCAGTATTCGTACTCAGCGTAATTACGGTTATAATTGGTAATGGTTATTATAGATAGTTCTAAGCCTCCAAATATTCTCATGTCGTTTTATCGGCTATACGTCATTAAAATACGCAGTATTAGCAGCCAGCCGGATTGATACAAATATTTTTTATTTTTTATATAACCCAAATTCGAACCTGTAAACATTTCATATAGATTCATGTACCAAGCTATTTTATCAAAGGAGTTCTCTCGATATATTCAATAAATAAAACCTGTACCAGTATAATAAAATATACGACTGGTGAAAATCACACAGTCAAAATTATATCTTGACATATTATTGTATGGAATACCCTATCCCTTTGTAATCAGGCTGTCTAACACAAAAAAAAAATACTGGTTAAGTAACCGAGCAGTCATTAAAAATACTGTTAGAAAAACCCGATAAGTACAATAAAGTCTAAAGGATAAAAACTCAATTTATCCTCTTCAAGGTTTTATATTGCTTCAAAAATAATTTGGATTTATAGCAATGGTTACTTTAAAATTTTATCATTTTCTTAAACGCAAAAAGCAATCGTAATATCTGGCTGAGACGTAGCTAGAACAATAGCAGTAACAATGTTGATACGCTACGTTGATAAGGTGGTCTTACCTTTAAACACATATCATATAATATAAAGTTTAAAAATATAAAATAAATCATAACCTTCTTTAAGGAAACTATAAACTTCACAATCACTTAACGTTGATGTAACCTCTGTCTTATTTAAACTATCATTATTTGTGACAGTAGTAAATAACGACAAAGATATAGTATTTGCAATTAGTCACACATTTATCTCATTAAAGGTCAGAACCTTGCTAGGAAAGTCGATTGTATTAATAACTCGGTAATTGATTGTAAAATTTATTCATATTAAATCACCTGAATAAGATGTATTTGTATTCAACACTGTAACAATACTGTGACGTCAGTTCATAGATACGATTACTGAGAAATAGAGAAATATTTATGTGTATTGCTTTAAGTAATTTTGTAGTAATATTTATGTACTTTGAACGTGTTGTTCATGGAAATAGCGTTAAGGAAATACTTATAATGTAAAACCCTTCTTAAAATTTATGGACATCCAAAACATTTTAAACAACAAAATCTTAATTTCATATTAATATATGTATGAATTAGAATCTTCTGTATATTAATACGTGAAGCAAAAGCTTTGCATCCCTTGTTACGAAAATTTTGCACACTTATAGTTTGTATAGAGAAAGAGTGATGAATGCTAACTTTTTTTAAAACTTATGCATAAAAAATACACACTACCATGTCTTTCGTTTAATGTTCAAATTTATAATTTAAATTAATCATGGTCAAATTTCGACCACTAGGCGATCACTAGTTATTATAAATCCAAAACTGGTATGTTAAGTAGACAGATTGCTGTACAACTAGTCACACCTCAGTTTAGAGAATCGACCAAAAAACTATTCAATTAACTGGAATCACGCTGCCAGATTTAACTTTTCCCTTATTTTAATAAAAAATGATGTTACCAAAATGACACCTCTTATTAATTCTTGAATATGCATATTTGTTGTTTTCCTCTTAAAGAAGAAGCACGTAATTAAGCTGGATCTTTTTCAGAATAGCGGAATATTTCCATTATTTTTATTCCTTTTCCATAATACTTTCCTACTAATAATTAATTTTATAAAAATTTGGTCATTAGAGTGACGTAAAAAAGATGGAACCGTATTTTCAATAATACTGTAAGATTTAACTTTAATTGTGTCTTATTTGTCTTTAATAGCAAAAGCGACCCGCCCCGGCTTCGTACGAGTGCAAAAACTATCATTGTTCCTCTACTATATTATACCTGTATTATATATTAAAGCTACCTCTAGAATCACTCTATTTAGTAAAGAAAACCGCATCAAAATCCGTTGCGTAGTTTTAAAGGTCTAAGCATACAGACAGCACGAAGCCACTTTGTTTTATAGGTACTATTTCGAAGCCACTTTGTTTTATACTATGTAGTGATTACTGATGAAACTTTTACTCGTGCGGACTTATCACAATTGTTATTTTGAAACTCCCGATATTTCAGTGACGTTGCAAACGCCAAGGTCACGGGCGACTGAAAGTTACTAATAATAAGTTTATACCAAAAAAAGTATGTAAAGTGAAAATTACTAGAATGATATTTACCTCAAAGGTAAACGTACGTAACAAGCGTACTTGAACATATTTAAATGTGTGGGTGTAGACTACCTGAATGCAAATAAACGGTCATAAATATAATCCCCGCCATTTATCATTTAATTGAAGTCGTATCAGATCTAAATCGCCACGAAGTCATGAATTTCAATTACTTTCAGAATAGCATATTAGTCCTAATCTTACTAATATGTATATTTTACTCGTAAAAATTGAATATTCTTAAAATAATTTAACGAAATTTTGTCCCCTCATATAGTGTTTTATTATTAACCGTTAAAAATAACAATATGAAACATTTATTATATGCTTTATATAGCATTACATTAGGGCTATAATATAAAGTAATATAAACATATAAAAAGCTATGAGTCGCTTCTATATGTTGATAACAGACGGTTTACGTTGTTATGATAATATTAAACTGTTATGCGATCTTTAAAAGGCATTTGTATAAATTCTAAGGAAGCTTTGTTTTCATTACGACCGACGTCGTGTGAGGTTGAGTACAAAGAAATGTTTTACAAATAGGTATAAAAGATAAAAAATTACGTACTGATATTATTAACCGTTATGTCTTTATTATTAAATTAAAAATAGCGCTCCCTTCTAAAAATTGTATATTTTACTCTCACGTCTGTAACTTCGACTGAACAATAAAAGAATAGAGATAGAATTTAGTTTAAAAACATCTCTACCGACCAAATCTTTTTTTTTGTGTTTGTTAACAAAAATCGTATTTAAAAAAAATACGCTAGAGTTCACATAAGCCCTAAACATTAACACAAATAAAATCTCGCGACTCGTTAGGAAAATATCAACTATTCTAAAATTTCCGGACATAAATTCTGCAAATTTCCTTCGGTTTCTAATGTTGTAAAGTTATTTGCGTAAACGTCTTCAAATAAATAAATTGTAGTCGCTGAACCAAAAATAACGATTTAGAGTCGAAATTTCGATTATTCTTTGACCTTTGAATTTACGCGTAAAAAGTAGTCAAAGATATTTTCTCGAATAATAATATATTTTGATCTCTCTGATCTCTGTCACAAAAATAAACTGAGCATAAAATATATAAGACGAATAAAAGCAATATCAAAAGTATCAAGCCTTAATAAAATAGGTCAATTTTTAATGAACAAAATGAATACACTACAATTCGGAATTTATTTTTCATGCTATGAAATATTTATCCTTGGTGTTTTCATAGAACGGTAATTATTTTATCAATAAACAACCTTAAATCTTGTGTTCCAAGTATCATATTACTATAATGAACCGTACAAAATATATTTGGGTGAAACAAACAACCGCCCAAGGTATGTTTGTAAATTATCTTCGACAAGAGGAAACTTGACTAATAATACGGCAGTTGGAAAAGAAAAAGCGCTTAGTAACTTTGGAATTTCGGAATCTATCTGTCTTTGGGTACTTAACAACACTTAACCGAATTTATTTGATCGATAGACCAAAAATCACTTAGGCTGATCGAACACTCTGTTGATATGTAAATGCCACCTATTTTATTTCTTTCCGTACCCTTAAGACAAGGAAAATAAAACATCGATACAAATATTTTTACACAAACGCTTAATATAATTTTCTCATTTTATTCACATCTTCTTTGAAAGATTCATGCAATTGAATCGTCAAATAAGAACTGATCAATCATCAAGTCAAAGCGGATTGACCTTAATTTGTCTAAATACCTAATTTATCCAGCTAAATACTTAGCATTACTCAAAATACTTTGTACGAGCATTCAGGCTCATAATTCAATCGCTTAAATTTAAGCAACATCAAAAAGGCGGTTATGTTTTGCCCGTTAAATTTGTTTTTTTGAAGTTGCTAATAAGATTTTACCAATAGCTGCAGTATAATATCGTGTAAATATATTTATCTTACTGTATACAACTATGTTTGTCACCGGTTGAAAGCAAAGCTATAAACTAAGAGAAAGAAGAATAAGGTGTTAAATTTTTAGTAACGAAATTATTACATTTTAATTTACATCTTTCTGTGATATTCATATTAAAACATATACAATATCAATTGTGTGAGCCTTGTAACGCCTGCCTAGCGTGGACACGCGGACTATGGGCAACACACACGAGTTCACACCTTCTTTGGCGTAAACTTGTGGAGGCCTATGTCCAGCAGTGGATTGTGATAGACTGAAATGATGATGAAATGATGAGCCTTGTAATTTGTGGGACTTTACACATTACTTTTATAAATTACCGAAATGTTTTGATTTTTACGCAATTGGATAAACAATTGGATACGCTTTTCGATAAAATTTCACATTATTTCCTACAATAAATGCTTATATACTTTGTTACGTTTAATTTACAGTGCAAACTTGCTAGTCTCAGGCGCGGATCTAGCCCTCAAAAAGGGTTGTGGTCACAGCCACCCGAATATCGACCGTGCTAGTCGGAGTAGTTCATGAACAATCATGACTTACATATTATTACAAAAGACTTGAATTTTATTTCCTTTTTCCCGCGCATCGGTCTTTTACCTTAGGAATGGAAATAATCACTGGTGGAAATCAGACTCGATTTCGGCCAATTAAATAGTCAAACAGTTTCGATTAAATTCTAAAACAACTTTAATATTTATTAAAAAAACATTTCATAATTTTATTATATATATATTGTTTATAATTTTTTTTCAACCTATTTCAAAAAGGTTCTCAATTCGACTGTATTTTTTTTATTTTACCTCAGTACTCGTTACTGCTTCAGCCTGTAATATACCACTGCTGGGCATAGGCCTCTTTCACCATGTAGCAGAATGATCAGAGCTTAATCCACCACGCTGGTCTAATGCGGGTTGGCGGATATATTCCCTACTATGAGTAACGATCGCTATCAGGTTTACATGATCACAACCGGGACCCAGGGCTTAACGTGCTCTCCGGCACGTTAGCCACGGTGGGTAGGCCCAAAAGAACTGCACAAACACCCAGACCACGGCAAACATTTGTATGGTCAATACAAATGTTTGTCATGTGTGGGGATTGAACCCGCAACCGCAAGAGCAATAACCACAAGCCAATGCTGTGACCGTTGCGCCAACGCGGCGTCAACTCTTTACTGGGTGAACCGATTTCGTTTTTTTTTTATCGTAAGGTGATGCTTGTCGTGTGGTCCCATTTAAATTTGATCAAGATCTTACAAGTTGTTTTTGACTTATCTTTAATAATTATCTTTAATATTTATTATTTTTTCGCCAACCTACGTTGTGTTGAACAAACTTGTCGATGTAATTGAAGTCTTTTTCTTTCGTTTGCGAGCAAACTCAATTTTTTTTAGTAACTAGTAAGCCAACAGTATAAGAATTTTTTGTACTTTCCTTCTGGCATAACGTTTATTATCATCAGTTTATTGCTCTCAATAGAACGAGACAGTGTGACGTTACAAGTACTTTACGATTGTGGCTACAACCGTTCCCACAACGATGGATTTTTTCCCACTTTTGGCTAGTTTGTGACGCTAGGCTAGTAAAAATCGATTTATGTATACTTATTGTTTATGATTTATTTATTAGATAATATAATGTTACATTTTTCCTAGAAGAAGAAAAATAAGATAAAATTATAGTAAAACCGTTGGCAGCGCTAAGGATTGCCCTTGATATGGAATCATCAGTAAACGTATGTGTAATTGTCGCATGGCCCGCATCGAATGGATTGTGCCCTCCCAAATGATCCCAATTAGCTTTAATTGTCGGCTAACTGAACATGCAACCACGACTATTGGATGAAGCTATTTTTTATCCAGGCAGTCCGAAATATTATTACAAATCTTGTAAACTTAATATAGTTTTAATACATATATTCATGTAATACATAATCTTCTTTTATCTACATATATATAAATGAATGTTTGTCTGTATGTCCTTTATAGAATTGTAAACTATGCATTTGATCATGTCATGATCTTCAGCAAAATATTGTACATGAGCCCACAAAGGTTTTTGAGTTAAAAAAAGGAAAAAAATAGCGTGGCAACGCGTGCAGGATACAGCTAGTTGTAAATAAAAATTAATCACCGAAATGATTTTTTTTGGTGTTTACATTATTTTTGGTGTTTGTAATTGTCAGGGAAAAGTTTGCATTAAATAAAATAAAATAAAAATTACAGTATATTCACGAAAAAATATTTGGCAGTACGAATTTGGTCAGTCATTTAAAAATTTAAGTTAAAAAATGCTAAGCGTATATTTTGTTCGATAACACACTTCAAAATTATAACATATGTTTACATGAACTGGTTAAAAATTAGGTGAACAGGTGTTGTGATAAGGAATTGGTAGTAAAGAGCGTGTAATATGACAATCGTATAGCTTATCACTTTATAATTGAAAAAAAAATTGATGTCTGTTACCTAATTGTAAAAAAAATTGTTAGGCCCTTTTGTATTTATCAGTATTTCTTAGTGTATTTAAGTTAAATTGTAAGTAAGTTTAAAAAATAAAATATAAAGAAGCTAGCTATACCCGTGCGATTAATTCTCACTAAATAAGTATAATAATTATCACTTTACAAAATTACAAACAAGTATTTATACGTGAGTTGATTTGAAATTGAACAAAAAACAAACCGACCGTCAATCATATTGACGTTGTTTCAAAACTAAAGCCGTCATACATGTAATTATAACAATTAATTAATTTACAAAAACAAAGGCAATAATATTTTTTTTAGTTCTTGATGCCGGTAGTGCAAGCAATTATCTATAATATATAATTTATTTGGTGTAGTTGTGAAGTTTTTTTGTAAAAAGGGAGGCAAACATCTGAACCTTAGCGTATTAATATATATATTATATGATATAATATATATGACGTCATTCAATTATAGCGTTGAAAATACACATTCAATAAGATTTAAGTATAAATTGTGTTCCTATTAAGGCATTATTCAAAGATATATTTCAAAGGTATATTAGTCATTCGTTAAGTAGGTTCCGCTTTTTTTGTTTTTCGACAAAAAAATGTTGATCACACTAATAGGATGGTTTTCTTTTGGATATTTTTATTTATATAAATAAATTTAATATTTACAGCTATACACAAGTGTAGTCTGATATGTATGTATGTGTTTTGTAAGTTCTTATTGGTCGCCTTACCGTGCCAAGATGAGTACGTAAAGCGGTGGGTATATTGTAATCGTAAACATCCAATAACGTAGTCGTTCCAAGTCTACTTTTGTATAGAATAATACGTCAACACCAGTCAGATTCAGTTCATACCTAATCTAGTTATCAATAAAATCCATTTAGTTCGATTTTTTTTTAACAATACTTATAATAATAGACCATCTATTGATTGTACGTTTGAATAGTTTCTAGAATTACGAAAGTAAAAGTATGACTTTCGTAAATATGTCATAACAATTTCGTAACGATATCGTATTGGTATCCTATCAGAACGTTCGATTCTTATTCGGTGACTCATTGGTGACGATTTTTTTAAATTTCGGCTCAACCCGTTATTTGTCGTCGATTTTTTTGTTTGATTTAGTTATGACGTCAGAGTTCTGTTAACACGGTATTACCAATCGCGTTCCGAGAAAATCGAAAGATTATGAAACAACGGTGTTACGTTTGTTTACTTAACGAGTACTAATCGGTACGCCATAATAATTCTAAGTTAACGAATAAACAGTAACGTGATTCTTTGAATTTTACTCCATGATTCTCGTGCTCCTCATATTTTATGAATGACTAGATAACCCACACGGTTACACCCGTATTGATATTCATTTGAGCTTATAGGCTACATAGCAGTGAACTAGGTGCCGTAAATATTGTATGCAATATATAGAGATATTACCTACTATTGCGGTACAGGAAGTATCCTTAACCTTACAGATTATCATAGCCAAATAAACGGTGCTCTCAATTAGTGTTGTGTTTCCGTAGCAAGCAACATAGTCAGAAGTCTGAATCCTGAGTAAACTTGTTTGTCCTCCTAGTGATATTAAAAAAAAACATCAGGCGAGGAAAGTCTTATCATCTTTTTATTGAGAAATGTTAAAGAATACAAAACATCACCCTCTGACGGTTAATAGTCATAAAAAGTGTTACCAAAGAGCTGCTCGTCTAGTTTAAGAAAGTATATTTTAATTTGAAGTCACCAGCTTACTTTTAAAAAAATCACTGTCGTAAAATTTGAAGATACGATATATAACGAACGTCTCATTTGTATGCACATTTTAAATCACTCTGCGATATAAAAAAATGTCTTTCGCAAACCCTTGCACATTTTCTAAGAAACTCTAAGATACGTAACGAAGTAAGGGCGAGGAAGGGTAAATCATTCAGTAAACTTTTATAATTTCTCAAAAGCTTTTTTTTATGACAATAAATCCAACTTAAACTTATGATCTTCAATATCTGATATTGTTCTACCTATATTAATGATATTATATCATTAGGGAGATCAAGAGAAATTATTTGTTTGTAATCTGGAAAATAATTTTCTAAGCTGACTTAATAATTATTTCACTATTAGAAATGTGTCTTGAAAGAGAAACATAAAATTCACTTTCTTTTACCGATACCTATTTTCATTTTAAAAAGTGTGTGTATACTTATGTACGCACGTAAGAAGTTATACTTCATTGGCTAGCTAACTTCACGTTGCTAACTTCTTCTTCGTTGACTACCTTACTTCAGGGTGTTGGTTTTTTTTTTTTCGTGACGGTGTGCGCGCGCATCCTAAAAATTTACCCTCATATTTTTTTCCTAACGCGCTAAAAGAAATATACTTCAAAAATAAACACGCATCCCTTTTTCACTGTTACTATAATTCACCTCATTCAAATATTTTTATCGACAAACAGTCTCAAACTCCATCAGATTAATCTGTATCTGAATTTCTTTTCCTCGATATATTTGTAGTCTGGTAAAATAAAATAAAAGTCGGGATATCGGGCGCGATCTGTTCAACGACGACATTTCACCAGCTTGTAAGCTCTGCTGCTGGCCATAGAATCGTACGGTAAAAATAAGTGTATGTGACGATAATTATGTGTCTTAAGAACATATGAATGACGTACATATATTGAAACCTTTATAATATCTGCTCCCACCTTACCTGCTAGTTTCATGTTTATTTTAAAGAAAAATAATAAATCTCAATGAAGCCTGTTTGATCGTTGTTTTACGTAAAATAACTTTCTTAATTTCTTCTGCGCTTTTATAAGAAAAAAGGGGTCTAAAATAGTAAAATATCCAAAGACAAAAATTATCGTGAAATTCGATAATACCAACAGAGTTCAAAATTTTGCTTTGTGTATAGAATTTGTGTTTGACTTTGAATCTAAACCAGGGAGTACTTATATAGTTAAAAGAAAAGCACAATGATGGTATCGCTCAAGCTAATCAAATAAGTTATATGACCATTATTGTTAAATGCATAATTAATACTCTTTATGTGTTGAGCGCTCTCGAGAAGGTCGATTTCAATTGACAAAGGCGTTCGCTATTGGCAGTTCGAATCAAAGCAAACAAAGCTATGTGATGATCAACGGCAATCGTTAATCACGTACAATATATTATGAATATCAAGTTTCTCATAGCGCATACGCTATACATGTTTCTATTTACTTATATAAACGACTACGCGTTAGCGCAGCACTGTATGTTGCGCTAGTGGTCGCGTGCTCGTTCCCCGCACATGACAAACATTTGTGTTGGCCAATTTATTGTGGTCTGGGCATTTGTGCTTGTGTATTGTGTTTCCTGACCTTTATTTTATTTTTATATAACTAAAAATGAATCGCTAAACATGCTGTTCTGCTGCATGCTGCGATTCGGCATTTTTTTCTCTAGTAAGTCTAGCTAGAGAAATGTTAAGTTTTCGCGCGTATGTTGTATAATAATCCATAACCATAATCCATGTAATATTATTATTATATCTATCTTTTCTAATATTTTGACAAATGTTTTTATAAATGACGAAAAATAACGAACATTTAAACACGTATTTGACAGTTTGCAAGAACATATTTCGTATAATTTTGTATAATAATATACTAGCAATACCCGTGCGATAATTCGCACTATATAATTTTAATTATTAATTAATTTATAAAAATAAAAGTGATATTATTTTTTTTAATTGTGGATGCTGGTAGAGCAGACAATTATTTATAAAATGATATGTAATGATATGTATGTAGAGTAATTGTTTTTCTAAAAAGGGAAGCAAACATCTTGACCTTAGCGTTTTAATTAATATAAGTATATGATTTTATATATTTGTACTGTATACAAGATTACGTGTATGATAATAATTATATTAAAAGAAAACATTAATCCGATTTGAAATTTCATTTCCTAAAGGTATTTTACCCACGGTTCCGTTTCTAATTTCAATATATTTAGAAGGGGATGCGAGAAAGTCTCGGCAATTTGTAACGGAAACTATTCTTTAGGAGAGTTGACATTTTAATTTACCTGCCACGATAATCGCGACTTGTCCCATTTCCTGAAATTGCTAATATTATGTCCTCTAAAATATTACAAAATTACTTTTAAATCTATACTTTGTTAAGGTGAAATTGAAATAGGTAAGCAAGTATCTATTATTATATAAAATTATATTCATTTAATATTACCATTTTGTACTGAACATTTAATTGAATTTGTAACAAAAAATATGACTTTCTGAATCATAATACTTATTAATATTTCTTATTCACCAAACAGCGTAATATTTGAACATAGTCACTGAATAATTACTGTTATCCTTTTATTTGTTATTATTAACAGCCAAATTGAACATTTATTACTTTTTATATACGCAAAATGCCAATTTTTTTTTCATAAGTTTTCTAGTAAAAAATCAAAACAACACTTCTGAACCAAATTATCCATATTATAAATAAAAGCGGTGAATTTTTAAATACCAATTATAAATTCATCTCACGCTCGGTGAAAGAAAACAAGGAATATCCTTTTCTGGCGCAATGCACGCAACAGAGGACACCTTAATTTATCGTTTATTTTTTAATGAAAATACAATTATGTAGCAAATTATTTATTTATCTAATATATAAAATTCTCGTGTCGCGGTGTTTAAACTCCTCCCAAATTGCTTGACCGATTCTCATGAAATTTTGTGTACATAATGGGTAGGTCTGAGAATCGAACAACATCTATTTTTCATCACCCTAAATGTTAAGAGTAGTCCACCCCTAAATTTTTTTTAATATATTTTGATAATTTATTTTATTTCTATTTTATTATGAATTAGCATAAAAAAATACATACATCCCATAATTTTCATAATATACCTATATGGCAAAACAATGTTTGCTGGATCAGCTAGTTATAATATAATAAAATTTGTTTTTAATCCTGGGATTACCTTTACCAGAAACAAATTTACAATATAAAGTTTTTATCTTATTTAACCATTAGTTTTGCCTGTTCCTTGTGAGTCGAGGTCAGTGTATTTAATATACCTACAGAGTAGGCATCCATTGTGGTTTCTGTCAAGTTAAGGATGAACGCCACTGAATCAGATTTTATTGTATATTTCTATTGGGGCTGAAAATAAACGAAAGAAAGATGTTTGCAAATTCTTCAAACCTTAGTACAAACTCAAACCGATATATTAAAATTATTGTGTTTGCTCACAAATGAAAAAAAACCGACTTCAATTACATCGACGAGTAATACAACGTAGATCGACGAAAAAATAGTCAAGTAACTACGCGTTATCAAAGATTACTCAAAAAGTAGTTATCAGATCTCAATAAAATTTATATGTGACCACATGACTGAAATAAAAAAATATTAAAATCGGTACACCCCGTAAAAAGTTATTGCGGATTTTCAAGAGTTTCCCTCGATTTCTCTGGGATTCCATCATCAGGTCCTGGTTTTCTTATCATGGTACCAAACTAGGGATATCTTCTTTCCAACAAAAAAAGAATTATTAAAATCAATACATCCAGTAGAAAGTTATGCGGTATAATACAAAGTAGGTCGACGAAAAAAGCGTCAAGTAAAAACGCATTATTAGATATAACTCGAAAAGTAGTTGTTAGATCTCAAATAAATTTAAATGGAACCAATTGACACACACCACCTTTCGATTAAAAAAAAATGTCGAAATCGGTCCACACGGTCAAAAGTTCTGATGTAACATACATAAAAAAAATGCAGTCGAATTGAGAATCTTCTCCTTTTTTGGAAGTCGGTTAAAAAATAGCTTTCCAGCGTACCCTTCTTATAATTACAGTCAAACAACATACTTTTCACAAAAAAAAATAAAATAATAATAATCAATTGAGACAGTCTATAAAATTAATGGATACTCGAACCATTCTACTTTTTTTTTGGCTAAGACTATAAGAGGACAAGTATCTAAATGTAAAATGGTTACCAAAGAAAATCTAGATGCAGGATATTGCTTATCAGGAAAAAACACCGACGAAATTTTTGAAATTTGATTTCTTTGGATTTTGTCAACATATTTACTTCTATCGCTTACATTTTATACTTTGATACAATATTCTTGTTTTGTACTGCAAGATTACATTTTAATTGTACTTCTTTTATAGATAAACTTTCTGAACAAACGGTAACTGGCTTATGAAGAAGAGAAATTTTTCTCGGAATCATATTAACATACAAAACATATTCCCTAGAAATATGAAAAAACTCGTGAGTGAAATAACACAAACATTGTGATGGGAAATGAACGAAATGTCAAACTTTGATATTGTTATTAGAGCGACCACCCGCATGTGGGTTTCGTATTCCAGAACGTGAAACAAGAAACATCAATGCTTTAATAAATAATGATGTAATTTGCAATGTCATCATTCGTATCTGGTACATTAATTTGCATTATAAAGTAACTCATTTTCTTAAATATATAGTGTATCGGCGCGGCGTAGTATTTTTTTGTTAAGTTTAAAAAAAATGTTCCATTGTTTTGAGGTATGCTATAAGAACTATCTAAAACCAAAGTAATAGTGTAATGTAGGTTATCCTAATTGTCAATTTTTTGCTGATTACAAAATATTATAATCTTAAATAAAAGAAAAATATATATAATATATCGGCGTTAAACCACTTCAGTTATATTTTATGTAGATAGATATTTTTTTTTAACTCTTATGCTTATAACGTAATTTCAATTGAGTAACAAAACCAATTTTTTGTATATTACTGAAAGAAACAAAATTATATAACATAAGAGATGTTTATGTGAACGCGAACAATTGTCAGCCCATCTCATAATCAATCATTTGTAAGATCAAAGTTGAACAACCTTTGATTAAAAAACTTCTAAACACTGTCATAAAGCTTTTTATAACATACTAGCTGTGCCCGCGACTTCATCCGCGTGAAATTTAACAAAAAAGTTATTGTTCAAATCACAGTTATAAAATAAATAAATTTCTAAAATAAAAGTAGCTTAAGTTACTCCTTATTACGTGAGCTGTCTACCAGTGAAAGTCCCGTTAAAATCGGTCCAGCCCACAGACCACGTGGTCCAGTCGTTCAGAGATTAGCCGGAACAAACAGACAAAAATTGAAAATATTTTCGTATATGTACCGTTTATACGACCATATGCGTAGAGTAAAAGCACTTATTTTAATATTACAAACAGACACTCCGATTTTATTTATGTGTATAGATATTTACAAAATTTCATTCGGTTAATAACTTAATGTAATAGGCACGTTCCTATTGAGTTCTCAGTCCACAATTTTTTTATTTACGTGCTCTTTATTCTTATTATTACATTTGTTAAATACTGTTGAATTTGTATTAACATCTAAATCTTGTAAAATACCAATTGATTAGATTTTGATAGAAAATCACCATAAGTAGATAAAATAGTACATCAAAATATAGATAAATAATTTTTAAATCTTCCATACTAATTACATTTATATATTTTAATTTTTTTAAACCAAAACGATGGTAACTCTAGTTTTAAATGAATAATCTTAATACAATATTGTGAAATTACTATTTTTATGTTGACAGAATTTATATTTAATATTATTTTTTATATTTAATTACTTAAACATACATCATCCATTTGAATAGCCTATTGTTTCGTCATACGTATGTATTTTAATTAATTAATTTAAGCATTTATTTTAAGCCGGAAAACCGTTACTTTTATATGTAACCGCGATTATACCCAAGTAATTGAAATACGTAATAACTTCTTACTAAAATAATACATTGCTTTGCCTTAAAGCATGTTTATCATTCTTATGTATCCATCAAATAAAATTTATAAGACTTTTTTTTTACTTATAACTCTACCTGATTGATATTTTATCCGTTTACTGTGTGAGATAAACTTTATTAGTAACCACTGAAAAAGGCCCTTAAAATCCTTACGATGAGTACAATACGTTACATTTCTATAATTCAAAATTAATTTGAATAACTCTTTCATTCAAACTCTTGAAGTGAGATAGACCAAAAAAACGTTATATATGACGCATATTACCGCGATAGTCGTTATAAATGCCAACGTGGATAAACGAACGGTAAACCACAACTTGCAAGCTTAAACTAATAATATTTTAACTAATAACAGTCTTCTGATTTACATTATTCATATAACTAGCTTCTTGCTACAATTACGTTTGATTTATCTATTTACTGTATAGAAGAACATGATTTTTAAGTTATGCATGGCAAATATGTATAATAAAAGAATAAGTTAAAAAGTTACTTTTATGTAAGGGATCTAATCGATATTGTTTGTCTTTTAATTTTCCCACATATTTCCAATTAATCGCATATGATATTGTTATATAAGTAGAGTAGAACGAAATACACAATAGGAGTTCTTCCTCCTGTTATGAATTTCGTTCTTCGGTTTCAACGTGTGCTAGTACTACTTATACTTATGATTTGCTACGTTTGTTCCTAATTAATCTGTAAACGTCGAGAAACTTTTCAACCTCATACAAACGTTTAGTGACAATTTGGTACACCATAATTCATAAGAAGTTTCCCTGCCACTAACTAACTCGTGTTTTATTGTCTGGTTTGGCGTAACAGAATATTTTGAGATAAGGCAACTATTTCTAAGCATTGTTTTCAGCGGTTACATGACTAATTTCTGACTTGCCTTTCAAAGTTTCACCGTTGAGCAAGAATGCAAAACAATGAGCGTAGAAGTAGATAGTAGCGGTAAAAATAAAACTGTACAATGATTTGCGTAAAGACATAAAAACTACGAATAGGAATCTCAAAATGTTCTACTAAGTATATTTTTAAATTATACTAAATTTAAGTGGGTAAAGTGTAAACACTTTTCTTATATAGCCAACATCCTTCTCCTTGAACAGTTTAAACAAAAGTTATATATATATATATATATAAAGTTCGTAAACATTAAAAAAACTATTAAGTTTCAAAAATATATTGAAACACATCTGATTTTTAAGCACCGCTTTGGTCAGACGCTGCCATCTTTTCAAAAATTCATTCACAGAAGGGAGTTAGCCACTTGGGTAATTTTACTTTAGGTATATGTCTTAGCACGAGTATGTATTTTTAAACTATCTCACTTTAGTTAGTCTTAAAATTTGACACTTTTGTTAAAGTTTTACACAATTAAATTTTAAGTTGTGTGTGACTGTACAGTACCTACATGGTATGTACACTGTGAACACGTGACGCACAAATGGCATTACAAACTATGGCTTTAATTACAGAGCAGCGACCACTAAGGCGTGACGAATCGTTTGCTATTGTTGTGTTACTGTGAATGCGAACGCTTGAATAAACACCAAATAGAATTTTATGGACTATTAAAAATTTTAAATATATTATTAAGATTTCATAATTGCATACGATTTTATAAATCCATAATTTAATTATTTTTAAAACACTAGCTTTGCCTTTGCGGTTTTATTCACGTAATTTTCGATCCTTGTGAAATGTCGGGATAAAAAGTATCCTATATGTAATTCTACCATCTTCAGCCATCTACGTACCAAGTTTCCTTACAATTGTTTCAGTAATTTTGGCGTGAAAGAGAAGCATACAATCTTCCATCCAGCTATCCTCACAAACTTTCGTATTTATAACATTAGTACGATATAATAGTCTTTTACATATTCATGGTTTTCCTGCTTTTTATATTTCTATAATAACTTCTGCTTAAAGTTAAGATCCATAGAGTAGCAAGCGGTCTGTTTAGAATAAGTATTATGCAAATTGGAACTCTAGATCCCAAGATTACCACCATCACAAATAAAGAAATTCTCTAGTAGATGAAATATATTCAATTTGCTTCGGTTATTTAATTCGTTTTCATTACTTATTATGGCGAGGGTAAACCTGATTGTAGATGTGGCGATACAGGCCGTGGCGACGCATCGCCACGCTATATGATAGAATATACATAGTCTGGCCATAAATACTGTTACAATTAAAAATAAACAACATATTCCAATGTGTTATTTTTATATGATGGTTCATTTTATTTTCTCATTTTCGCGTCAATATATTGTGAAATATTTTTTGATATTGAAATGGCGTAGGATGATAAAGAGTACCGAATCACTGTTTGCATTACACAAAGTAGGTAAAGAGCCAAATAAAATTTTTAAAACTCTCCATACGCTCGGTATTAGTCAAATGTTTGTGTACCGGGCTATTGATAGGTACAATAAAACCTCCTCTGTTTGTGACAGAAAAAGATCTGGCCGTCTACGTAGTGTTCGTACGAAAAATGCGATCAAAGCAGTAACGGAAAGAATTCGAAGAAATTCTATCCGAAAACAAAACATTTTCGCGTATCTTCAAAGATGATACGACTTGCAGCTTATAAAAGAAGCGCTGGTAATTTCTTAACTGATAATTTAAAAAATAATAGGGTGGTAAAATCAAAACTACCACTTAAACGGTACGCAAAGGCAGTTCGCAGAAAAAAATTGTTTACAGATGAGAAACTTTTTACAATTGAGCTATATTTTAACAAACAAAATGACTGTAAAAAAATATACTCAAAGCTCCAAGAAAACTTTCTAATAAGTTAACAGAGTACAACATGATCATTATCCAACTTAAGTGATGGTTTAGTGTTAACTCTGAAGGAGTGACTGAGCCATATTTTTATGAAAAAGAAATTAAAACATCGGCATAAGTGTATGAAGATAACATTCTTGAGAAGATAGTTAAACCCCTTAACAAAACCATGTTCGATAACCAAAAATGGTCCTTACAGCAAGATTCGGCGCCGGTTCATAAATCTCGATCCACCCAATCTTGGTTAGAAACCAACGTTCCGGACTTTATCAGAGCTGAAGACTGGCCGTCATATAGTCCCGATCTTAATCCACTGAATTATGATTTACGGTCAGTTTTAGAGAGTATGGCTTGCTTTTAATGCTATGATAATTTGGAGTCTCTAAAACAATTCATACGATTGGTAGTGAAGATTTTTCCCATGAAAAGAGTGCGTGCTTCTATTAATAGCTGATCTCAATGTTTAAAGGACTGATAGCAGCCAATGGAGACAACTTCGACTTAGCTAAATTTCGAATGGTTTTATATAAACTAACACACTTCTATAGTCGTCACAAAATAATAGGCCCGTTTGGACATATGTCATCGAAACGTAAATAGCAAAGTAACCATACAACTCGGTATTCAATACTCACGATAAATCAATTCAAGTTTGTAGGAGTGTTCGATTGATTTGATTATGTAATTGTAAAGTGGATTTGATTAAAATTTAATTTAAACTTTAATATTGTAGGTAGTTTGAAATAATATAATGGTACAAAATGTCAATTTCTATTTATTTTATATCTTTATATTGTTTTCTATTGTTTACAAGAATTTTAATTATTATAATGTAACAATTTTTTCGGATTTTATCGCTGTTCATTAGCCAAATCAATATTTTTACTTCTTTGAGCGCCAAGCTCTTTTTTTCAGTAAAGCTCACGATACAATATTTAATTACGATTAAAATCGAATGAAGCTGATGAAATTCAGTAATCAATAAGTTACAGCACTAGTGTTTAAAAAAAGTTAGAATGTAACTGTTTTTGAGACGTTTCACAATAATTAGAAATTGCATGCTCTATCTCTCTATATTCTATCATATTATTTAATGCGCCAAAAAATGTACGTATGTTTTAAAAACACTTTCTTATTAATAATTCTTTTATTGTCTTACAGTTTCGTACCAAGTTACGTTTTAGGGTATTTGTTAAATGTCCAAACGGGCCTCTAATTTTGTGACGATTATAATAGTGAGTAATAAATGTTACGTGCAATAGAAAAAATGTTTTTTTTTCTGTGAAACAATATTTGGGGCGATAATATGTATGTACTATACTATACTATATAATAATTGACTTGTCGCGATTTTAAAGAAATTTTTGTTTATTTTTTTTTTTTTTTTTAATGTAAATCAAATAAATATTTCACATTTGCCAGCCGTCACGTGAGGACTAACATTTAAATGTTACTCTTTTTGCATTGAGTGCTGTGACAAAGTATCGATGCGATTTAAAAAAACTTCCTTGCAACTAAATCGTTCTCACACGTCATTACTTAAGACTCTTGAATTGTGAATGTTGTGACTATCTCTTGTTCTTCTTGAAAAATTGCCGAAATTACCATTAACTTATTTAAGTAAATGTACAATTTAGTTCTCTAATTATCGAGATAACCTTTTGTAATTCGAGGATAGTAACAGTGATTAATTGATTAATTAATCGTTTAAATAAATTAAACACGTAGTAAGCACGAGCAATTCTTGGTTAGTGTCACGTTTTCCACTCACCGCCACCGCCTGATTCACCGATAGTGTTGACTCAATCACATTCTCGCACCTGACTCATCACAGTGTTTAAAGGCTTTACAAAATACTTTAAGATAGATTTCTTAAGGTTTGAATAACTTCTTAAGTTTTGTATGTTACATACAAAACGAGGTATTTTTATTTCTAGTCTTTAAACGTATAAGTAAAATAATTTTATTATTTGTTTTTAAATAGAAGTTAAATAAATTTTCATGTATCTTTGTGTTGCTCATTTGAAAACATTGCAACTGTTTTTAACATGATTAGTTTATAAGATACTATTAGTTGTAATACCCCACTATTTTGTGTACTTGTTTTTAATAATTAAATACGCGAAACTTTGTTAGTAAATTCCGTTAGGCTTTTAAGTAAACACATAAAACCATATTTTCAGTTTTTGGTCAGCTCAATAGGTATGTTACCTGTCCACCATTTAAAAAAAAAAAAAAAAAACGAACCTATACATTACGTTAACTTTAACGTTAGTTATGGATTTGTTTACTTTTTGAAGATAAAGATTTGAACTTCAAGCTCTTTTCTTATATATACAATTATCATACATCGTACATATCTTCTGTATAACTAATATGTATCTTATATATTGTTTATCATAAGACATTTTTTTTGTAATAGTTACAAAATTTATTGGACGTAAACAAATTTATCTTTCCTCTTTGTAATATATGTATAGACAACATTAAAAAACTGATGACAGGTTAGTAAATTGGATATCAAGCTGACGACCTTAACACGCCAAGGTAAGGTCAATTGTCAAGCGTTTTCAAGTTCATTTTGGAAACAAAATAATTGTAACTATACAAATATGAATATTATGAATATTAAATGTAGTAACTCATCTAACTTAAAACTAATGTTCTTACAATACAATGAATCAAAAGAAAGCCACTTTCAAAAATGGTTACCAAACTGATGCCTAATATTAAGAATTCCGCATACCGACTACAGAAGTAGGTAACATATTTTTTGTTTATTTATAATTTAATAAACATACTTACCAACTGATGTTATATTTTATTAAAACACTAAATAAATGAGTTGGTAGATCACACATTTCATTCATCACAATCTTAACACTTGCAGTACTTAGGTAATTTGCATATTTTTGAATTAGCAGATTGGGATGCTAAAAAGTGGAATTTGACTTTCTACTGTCTCATACATTATATACCTACTCAATGTACCCTTATTTTAGGGCTTAATAACTGCCCAGATTTATCCACAGCAAGGCTCTGTCGTGATATGTTAGTACAATTTTTACATTTCTATTATTTTTATTTTTCCATTTAGCAATCTTCGAAAGCATATCGGAATGTCTGTCACCGGGTGGTCACTTCTGTCTCTGGCCGTTGACAATGACGAGGGTGTTAATTATGCCAAAAGTTTATTAATATTACTTCGTTGACAGGGAATTTTACAATTTTTGCATGTTATTTTATTTTATCTCTAATAATTCTAATAGTGATGAGACAAAAAAGTTTATACGTACCATTATCAATCAAAAATTGTTTTTATGACTGTATGATAGATATAATTAGCCCTCACAGTTTCACGTGTGTTTAGTTTTAGTGACTGCGTCTCAGATTGTAAGATGCGCATCCCTACATTTTTTTTCTTTGTTTTACTAGCTCGTTAGCGCAGTTTGTAGTGACCCTGCTAACCGCTCCGGGGTTGCGGGTTCGATTTCCGCCTGAGTCTAGGTGTAATATATGTATTATTTATCTTTATTTATTAAAAAAATATATAGCTATCAAAGCCGACTGTTACCTATAACACAAGTATTAATGAGCTTAGGAGCTAGGACCAGACAACCGTGTGTGTACATTATTAGATATTTGTTTCATTATTTATTTATTGTTTAAGATTTTAACTTTACTCTTTCAGCGTTAGATCGTCATCTTTTATAGTCAACATCAGTTAAAATATCAGCTTTCGATTAGTGTGCGAAGTCTTCCAAATACCTAAATACTGTTATTTTATATTTAATTACCACAATTGTTTGTATACTTGCTTACATAAATAAAAGACTCTTAAGCTTGTTTTATTTGTATCATTTCAACATCAAGCTATATGTATATCTAAATACATATTAACAAATTCACAATATGATCTTTACGAGCTACATAGATTAATGGCCAGTTTCAATACTCTATCTATCTCTAAATTTGCTTACTAGAGATAGAATTTTGACGTTAACTCCATATAAATTGTGTCAAAAATCTATCGCTAGTAAGCAAATTTAGAGATAGATAGAGTATTGAAACTGGCCATAAAAGTATGTAATATTTCAAAGGTTTTTAATCGTTATAAGAATCAAAATTAAGTTATTACTTCAATTAATGGATTTCAGCGGCAGTCGTTACAACTGTAAATAACGGACGATAAACTTTTGATGACGAACGTTTTAATAAACGATTTAATTAAATTGGACAGATTACAAAAGAATCAAAAGGTAATGAATTTTGGGTTTATGATAGAATAAAACACAGAGATCGTAACCGTTTTAATATTAAAATTGATGCTGGTGAAAAGACTGATGTATAAAAATCTCCGTCTGGTCTTGCAGTGAATATGTTTTACGGTGTATTTTAATATGCAGTAAAATCATTGAACGAAAAATACCTTAAACGTCTTTCATTTTACAGTCAATCAGTCTTCATTGTTTTCGAACTTCAAAGTTGAAATAAAGTTTTATTATGTTTATAATTATAACAATTACAGCGCCTGGCATTTCTCTTTAATCTTTCTATTTATAATTATGTATGCATATAATTATATCCATATTATATATAATTACTTCGAAGATTCCGTAATGCTTGAAGACAAAAGTCCTAGAGCAATGCGTCCTGCCTGTTTTAACATAAGAGGTGCCGAGACGTGGACACTGACGAAGGGACTAGTCTACAAGTTCAAAGTCGCTCAACGTGAAATGGAACGGGCTGTGCTTGGGGTCTCTCTTAAAGATACATACATATATATATATAGCCCACAGAATTAGCAAGTTGAAGTGGTTGGACGTGGGGTGAACTTGGGGGGCGCCTATATCCAGCAGTGGACTGCGATAGGCTGAAGTGTTATATCCGAATATATAAAAAAGTATATATCAAAATATCAAAAATCGTCTGGTTTGGATTTTATTTCACGCGGAAATCTGTGCAAAATATGTCGTCTCCTTCAATAAGTAGGCACTTGTATGTTTCCAAAAAATCAAATTTAAAACGACTGATAAATAATGCACGACCTAATACACTGAATTTTGGAACGTTTTATGATCCAATCTTTAGTTTATATGGATATGATTATGATGATGAAATATTCCCTAATATTACAAAGTGCATGAGCTTCTTTGTTTTCGTGAGTTAATCTCAAGATAAACTGATCGGATTTTCAAACTTATTTTTATGTTAGAAAACCCATACTGCGAAGTCTAAAATATAGCTGTTCCGTTCTCTACCTTTAAAATATATCTATTTTCGCTCCATGGTAACACAGCATTTCACAAGTGAAGTAATTTTTGAAATCAACCCTTTATGTAGTATTTGAGTTTATCCAGTAGAAAAAAAAAAAATATAAATTTCCTCTTCATAATAAAACATTGCGTGTGGGAAAGGGTCGTTAACCGTAAATACAATATTTGGGGAATATTATATGTTCAATCATAACGTAAAGTTATAAGCCCTTCTAGTAAGCGTGGGGACTCCCTATAGTAAAAATAAATTATTTTTCCACGGACAGTATGCTTTTATGGTTATGGATACCATTATCTGAAACGGTTTTATTTTGTGAAATGTTGTCTTAAAATAAAATAAAACTAAAATATCTGTGACTTTCTATTACTAGGCGTAGAAGTTTTCTCCGTGTGGGAAAAGGATCGGAGCTTAACTGCTCCACTGCGGGTTGGTGGTTTTATTCTCTTCTATGAGTATCAATCGCTATCATATCATCGCCTATGATATCAACCGAGACCAATAGCTTAATGTGCTCTCCTAGGCATGTTGGGAAGACCCACAAGAATAGACACCCAGACCGGAAACATGATTTGTATCAAAATCAAAAATATCTTTATTCAAATAATTTTTAAAATCACATTCAAACTTGAAGCTACCAACTTCTTAATACAAATCTGCAAATCTGGTATTATCCTTGCATGTACTTTGTGTACTTCAGTACAGCGTCACTAAGTCCACACATCTTTATCATCTATGTAATCCTGCCCCGAATAACAAGTTTTAGCTATTAATTTTTTATATACAAACTTCAAATTTATTCTCAGAAAATTTCATTATCAACATTTATTCAGAGTAGGAATCGAACACACAACTTATTTTACTCGTACTTTTCTAGGCGCCGACGCACACGCGCCGCTACACCAGAGCAGTCGTCTAGGTTGTAATCATTTAATTAATTTATTAGTTATTCTCGTATTTATACCACCAGCATTTTTTTTCCTTTAATTTTTTAAGCTTTTTTCTCATATCAAATTGTGCAATGGAGGAGACGGTTTCATAAATGTTATTTGGGATCGATACCGGTTTTATTTAATACACCTCTGTGAACAGACGTCACAACGATTCCGAACAATTTCATTTCATTTTCAATTTTATATTTTAATACAATAAAAAGGTGTACTCTATTTTACCGAATCATAAATTTTGATGTAAAAACCGAACCAACCGAACGGGTGTTATTGGTCTGTACCATACATATATATAAAGTATATAGCATTTGAATTCACTTAAACAGAACATCTTGTTAGTCTCTATTCTATTTTAAACTACTTAATTTATACCAAAAAAGACTAATAGAAAAAAATGTCAATACTAAAAGCAGACGTATTGTAGGCGTTTTCTTTAATGAAGACAATGCTCAACCACTTAACATACGTCGTGTTAAACAAGTTAATTGCTGGTGCATCGCTCCCGTATAACCGTAGGAAATGATTCAGTCATTTTAAATTGTCACTGACGCCCACATGCAAGAGCGGAGTGACCTATAATTTAGGAAACATTCACCAGTTGCTATGATATTTGTGGCTCCGTGCATTGTATGGTAAAACCGGGAGAGATGCCGCAGTGGGATAGATGCCTCATGTTCTAAAAACCTAACATCCCGAACTCACAAATAAAAATTAATCACATAAGTAGGAGTCGAAGTCACCCCGTCCCTCAGATATCCACAGATATTCGTGTGGCAAGGACGCGTTTGGATCGTGTGTGTAATTTTCTCCGTGGCGAAATTTACAAACACGTCAAAGTTTTAAAGGTTAGTATTTAAGGTTGTATAATTTTATAAATAGTAATAAATTCCGTTATATCTTTTATCACGTCTATATACTGGGTCATTGAGTCTGCATATAGTTGTAAATAGATGCTATTTTGTTTATAATTTATTTAAAAAATACGTAGGCATCTATCACAATCACAAAGGATAGTTGCCCTGATTTTTTGAGGTATAGGTGCCCTTAGGGCTATATCTACCCTTCATTCACCATATACAGAGTAAGTTTATATGTATAATTTTTTTTTTGTGTCTGTTATATTTTTTATGTATTTACGTATATTTATGTTTGGATGTTTTATTGATTCTAGCAGAACTATGCCACGAAAATATAAAAGAAAGGAAGAAATGCGAGCTCGAGTATGTTCTTGGACTATAGAAAACCTCCCCAGTCAGCTTTCGATGAGAAAGTATGATTGTGCAATCTGCATGTTGACACTTGATATGAATATTTTAGACCAACAATTAAGAATTTATACTTTTGTTGAATAAATGCTTGTATAATTTAATTAAATTTATATATATATATATATATATATATATATATATCATGTTGAAACTTAAGAATTTATATTTTTGTTAAACAAAAGCTCTAAAAATTTAATTAGGTACTGTAATCTGTGTGATATAAAAATTATATTCTAATTATAACAATTAAAAGATATAAAAAACACAAATTTTTTTTCATTGCTATGGCCCATGTTTCTTGGAGACAATCGATGTTTTAGGAGTAGAACTAACCTAACCTAACATTTGGTTTGGGTTTTTCGTTTACACGGTTTAAAGGGCATCTATCCTACTCACTATTTTCATGGTGGGGGCAACTATCCATATAGGTAGGCATCTATCCTCAAAAAAAAGGGTTCACGAAAAGCTAATTTCTGCTTAATCTGCATTGGCTAGGTTGAAAAAAAATAGTCATAATTTAACATAAAGGATTGAGCTAGCTACATTAATAAAAATTATTTGAATAAAAATCATATTTTTAAAATTAGGTGGCTATTTCAAAAAGTGAGGCATCTATCCCGGTTTTACCCTATATTGGACGTAACGATCTATAAACTACAACTGAACATTCTGATTGTGATAGTTAAATGTTTAATGACCTTTATCACATTTGGCTAGAAGTTTTTAGTAGTGAAGTAAATAGTTATTAAGTTACTTAAAATAATCGAAGATTTTTTTTTTAAATATGAACGTTAATAACTTAGAATCGATCTATTTTGGTCCACTTTTTTCGGGAGGCCCACACCACGAGTCGCTTACTAGAGCACCGGAAGAACAAGAATGAATGTAACTCTTTAATGGAGTTTATAGCTGCTTAAAAATCTTGTACCAATAGTGACTCACATAATATGTGCTAGACTGAGGTGCGAAAGAGCAGTAATTTAGTTAATAAATTACTGTCTACTATACACTTGCCTAGTTTACGGTCAAAGATGAAGTTACAATTTAAAAAAAATGTTGATAGAATATATTAACCAGATTTTTTGCATTAGTATACTTACATAATGCTAGACTCAATTGAACTGCATATATTTGAGTTTATGGTAATGTCTCGTCCAGTTTTTATTTTGATATGGCTCATCGCAGATTTAGTAAAATTTAAAATTCGCTTGTCAGAGGTTATTGCACCGCGAACAGTTAAACCACGAAATATGAAAAACAATGGAATAGCATCACATTAACTTGAAATAATATTTAACTGTGTATTAAAAAAACATTTGTACTTAATTTATTGAAAATAAAGTAGTTATAAAAGTTACTATTGAATTGTTCTATTGAAAATTATTTTCATTTGTGTTTGTCTTTTATAAATTAAATATATATATCACCGTCCAAATCAATTGTTAAATATTCTGAATTTTTCGAAGTATAAATGAAACATTATATAAAATGAATTCACAAAATGTCATGTATTATAGATTTCCTCAACCCCTTGTACATTTACTAAACCTATTTCTTAGTCGCGAAATTGTTTTAAATGTCAACATTCCGAAATTTATGTTGTTTTGTAACACTTTTTTATGCAAATTGATACTAGTAGATATTATTATACTACGAAGTACACTATTGCTTTCAATTGAATCTTTATACGAAAATAAATCACATTATCAATATATTTTATATTCGAAAATCGTTTTACTGTCACTACAATAACAAAGTATCAAATGTATAATGTTGTTGTAACATTTACGGGAATCTCATCCTGCTTTTGAATATTTCTGTAAATAAATGTCTGTAAATAATTCTCCTCAACGTTGCAGGAGAGCGTATGCTTATTAACACAACTATGCTTATTATATTTCAACAACAATTTCTTCGCTCTGTTAAAAGTTTTAAGCCTTCGTTTAATATTAAAGACTGAATTTTATTTTAATCCGTTTTCAGTGTAATTTTATGATTATATTAATTTTATATTTAGTATTTACTTTTTATAAAATAAATTAAATCGTAAGACGGTAAATTAGGGAATTAAATAATTTTGTGGAGTAGAGAAAGTATAAAAAATATAAATAAAATGTATTTTAATTTCTAACAGAAAAATTTCTTTATATTTTTTGTACCTATAAACATGTAGATATGTATTTTCGTCTCAAAACAATTCTATCTTTAATCAGCAAAGAAAGTGCATGAATTTTATACTCAGTATTTACACCAACTATTAATATGTATTTGTGTTTTACCTATCCACAAATTCGTTCCTTAACTCGTCGTGTTCTAAATTCCAACGTTTTGGAAAATGGGAACAATGTCATTTCCCCGGTGACGACAATCCTCATCACATGCTTTCCTAAGAACGCGATCTTTAGCTTTATTTAGAACAAGTAGTTAGAAGTAAAGTTAGTTGACACGAAATAAAATGATCAATTCCAGAATACTTTTTAAAATATATAGTTATACATATATTTTTAATATTTTTTTATGAAATTGTTAAAATTTTTATCTTTTTTATTGGATTAAACAAACTTATTTTTAGACATTTGACGAGATTGTAACGCTCTATATACACAAAGTTTCTTTTGCTTTTTTTGAAATGAATAATAGTTTTTTATTAAAAAGTATAAAAAAAGCAATCCACATAAATATTTCTTCTAAAATAAAACTCCAGTACAAAATTAATAGCTACTCAACAATATATATAAATTAACTTGCTCTACCTTTGATGATAATTAATACCAATATAAATAACATTATGCTCATTTCCTTATAATTACATTTTACCCGTTCACATCACACCTTACATTTTGTTTTAAGCTTTATTGGCTAGCCTATCCAAAAAGAGCTATGTACACAAGGCCAGACACTTCCTTTCAAATGGCTATATATAAGTTCAAACACATTGCTTTTCATTATGTCAAGTGGACCTAAACTTCTAACGACTCTCGCGTGACCCTAAATGACTCCGAATGAACGAAAGAGATTTATTTTCTCACTTGTATAATCAACTAATTAATCCCTGAGATAAAAACTACAGCTTTAAATAAAACGAAAATCTATCAATGTCAAAGGAACTCTCGCTAGGCATTTTTATTATTGTCAAGTAAATGCGTCTACATTTGTACAAATAAATGTAATACAAGTGTTATATGTATAAGTAATGTAGTTATAATGTTGTATCTGTTTATGGAATGGTGGATACACGCGAGAGGTATTAAATTACATCACAAATATGACATACCGCTTTAAGCTAACAATCAAAATCGTTAAGAAGCAGGAATTTAGACAAGATTTTTAATTTTACGATAGTGAAACACTTTGTAAACAAATTCAAATCAAAGTATACGATACAACAATTGATGAAGTTAAGCTTGATTGAAACACAAGTTACAGTTTGTCATTATGAAAAATGAAAAAAAAAACATGGAAAAAATATAATTACTCTGTGGTTTATAACTTTCACAGAAAAAAATCCAAAAGTCATTTTTACTTACTTTTATGTTGAAAACGACTCAAAATAATGCTGAAAAAAAATAACATTTTGTGAATTACAGCTGACTTTTGATCACTACCATAAATTAACATAGGACATTCAAACATTATTGATAGCGTTTTGTCGGATTTCCGTTTCCCGTATCCGAGGTTATCCGTAAAAAGGTACGTATTTTTGGCGGATCTTTGTAACAATCAGTATTTTTTTTATATGTCGCTTATGGTTAACGAAAAATACTATCATTCATTCATTAATTCATTTATATTGACTTTTAATGGTACCGAAAAAACATAAGCGATCCAAACCTGAAAAACACTGTTTTTCTACTAAAAATTTCAACTTTTCTTATAATGAATAACAAACCAGAACTTATTATTTGTGTTGAGCTATCCCCGTGTAAATAGAATCTTAAACTGCATTCAAGATAGAGTATAAAGTATTTTAAAAGAGTGAGAAATGAACCTATATAAAATTAAGTGTTATACTAAAATATTTATTTTATTTTATTTAGGAAACATTTTTTTTATAAACGTTTGTTAAGTTAAATTTGCTCAAAAGTGATAATTAATATACAAAAAATTATTAATGAGACCAAAATATGTTGTACTTACTAATTTCTACGGCTTTTATTCTAAGAAATATGAAAGAAAATTTTTCTGAGTTCTCGGGTCGGGTCTCGGTCTTTATACGAGTACAATGACCTCTATTCAAACAGTATGTAGACCAAAGGATTTTCTATTGTTTCTTTACAAACTGAGTAAAACATATTGATTTTGATTAAAATGCAAAAAATATATTTAATTATAATTAAGATCGTTTATTCGTAATCGCTTAACTCTAATTATTACCTGATTTTAACAATTTTGTTTATATTATAAAGATGATTTTTTTAAGTTCTAATTCTTTGGACTATTATATTTTATAGATTAAAGTTGAAGAATAATAAATATAAATATTTATATCTTATAGATCAAAGTTGAATTCAAAAATTGTTATGTATGTATTACATGTATGCATATTAGTAGTGGCTAATTTAGGAAATTGTAAATAGTAAAAGATTCTAAAATGCTGCGCCATAATAATATCAACGCGTATAATTAATGCCTATGTGCTGTATACCGGAAACAAGTGTATCATGAAAATTTCGTCGTTTACGAAAATTTTTGTCGTATTACTTCACATTCTCTATAATAATAATAATAATAATACACTTTATTGTACACCAAAAACAGAAATGATACATATCAAAGAAAGAAAAAAAAAATATTGACAATTCATAAGGTACAAAGGGCACATTCTCTATAATATACATTGTTCAAATTTTAAATCGTTAACAAACTACGTTTTACTTATCCTCTCTAGTTGAAATATTATTTTATACTTATAGTGTATGCGGTATCGCTTTTTTTTACAACTAGGACAAACTACTCCCAATCCCCCCAGGTTTTCTGGTCACCTTACTCACCACAGAAACACAAAACTGCTTGAAAGCAGTATTATTTAGGTGTGACCTTCTGTAAGGTGCTGCCCCTGTCGGGCTCCTACAGATTTTAAGCAAGATATTTTCTGTTAAGCCTTACCTAAGTTAAATGCTAATGTTAATAGAGGTTTACAAACACGGATTCATTAATAGGAACAATTTACATTAAAACCTTTTCATATTACTTGTTTATTTGAATTATATTAAAAAATTGTAATTAAAAGAAATGTGATTATAACACGACTTCATTAGAATCCTAACAAGTATTTTAATTAGTCGTTAGTCTATCAAAGGTTATCGTTATAAGTTTTCTTAAATGTTGAACATTTCTTGAGTGACGCAAGCTTGAGCAACGAGCAGCTGTAAGTGCCTTAATTTAACTTTAAACAATCGCAAGTTCCTTCTAATTAGGATTCCCGTTCTTAGCTTTAATTGAACTATATTTTTATTTATACTGGTATAGAAATAGTTCATTTGTTCAGGAAAATACACGCAAAAAAACAATTTGGGCTGATATTAATTTATGTACTAACCTTATTATCCAATATGATTGCTTATTAAAAAATTGAATTACGATTATAAAGAATCAACTTAAAAATCTAGTATATAAAATTCTGGTGTCACGATTTTTATGGTCGCACTCACGAAATAGAACAAGCTATTAAGTAGTTACTAGTTTTTCTTATTCCGAAATGTTTCTCCGATTTTTATAATTCTCTATGTCATATTTGGTTGAAACACGAATAGTTTTAACTTCACATATTGTGTTTGAAAGTTCTCAAAAAGACAACGTGTGTTGGGTAAGCTAGTAGGTATTATGATGTTATTTGAAGCTAAAAGTACGTCAACAAAATGAGTTCACGCCATTTTTGGCGTGAACTTGTGGAGGCCTGTGTCCAGGAGTGGACTGTGATAGGCTGAAATGATTGATGATGATGATGATGAACAAATTAAGCACTAAGTATATATAAGTAAATTATACTTTATCAAATTATAGCTTAAAATTACATATTTACTTGTGTCTTATTTAAATTCTCTCGGAGTCTTGTAATATATACATTGCCATACAATAACTCAGCTTCAAAACGAACTGTAAGCTATGCACTGTCTGGCTAGACTGGCGACCTAAAATGAAACGTTCTATTAAATCTGTCGTACGAAATACGAATATATACATACTTATTATACAAAACGGTATTTAAATTGTATACAGCGTTTACTGAAACTTCTATTATCTTCAGATTGTGTTTATTTTAGCATTCTTAAGAGTTTATTACGTCACCACTTTAGAATTATTTCTTGTAATATTTTTTTAGCATAACTCGTTTTAACCGAGTTCAAAAAAAGGAGTTTTTTTGTTGGAAAGGAGATATTCCTACTTTGGTATCATGATAAGGAAACCGGGCTCTGATGATGGAATCCCAGAGAAAACGAGGGAAACTCTCGAAAATCTGCATAAATTTTTACTGGGTGTACCGATTTTAATGATTTTTAATTTAATCGAAAGCCGATGTTTACCATATGGCCACATTTAAATTTCATTGAGATCTGATTACAACTTTTAGAGTCATCTTTGATAATGCGTATTCACTTGACTATTTTTTCGTCTACCTACGTTGTATTACTTGTCAATATAACTGAAGTCGGTTTTTCTTCGTTTGCCTGCAAACACAATTATTAAATATTATCTTCAATAAAAATCTCGAAAGAAAAAAATAATTTTTAAAACGTTACGTTCAGTATTTAGAAAGTTAATTTAAAAAATAACAGTTGATCTTCTTAAAAGAAGTGTAATTGGCGAAGGGAGTTCAATTCGAGTCCCTTCTTAACAAAGACTATTCAAAAACTGGTTTTTAAAATCATTCACTGTAAGTAGGTCATGTGAAACAAGTATATCTAGACTTTTATGGTGACAGAAATAAAATTCTATTATTTATTACATTAAATAATATAAATAAATAAATAAACGCCCAATATTATTCATATATCAACTTATTAAGATTAAAGATCTTTATTTTCTCATTTACAACCATACAGTCACTTGCATGAGAAATAACATTATATGACAGATTTAGTTACAGTCCAGTTTATAGGTGACAGACCTAGTCTGTGATTTTTGTAAATTGTACAACCAACGCGTGAAATTTTTTTAAAAAAAGAAAAGAGAAAAAAAAATTAAACGACGATAAAAGAAATTCGTAGTCAAACCATATCGTTTTGTGTGATGTATTGTTTAAGTCTCCGTTTGAAAACAATGATCGATGATAATTATAATATTTTTTGCATAAATTTAAATACACTGTAATAACAATTGTCTATATAAATCGCTAAGTAATGAAAATAAATCGCTAAGTGTAATGATAAGTGCAATACTTGAAAACGGATATACCAATTCGTCTGAAATAAAATATGTATCAACAAAATTGCACAAAAAAAATTAAAACTAAAAACGTTACGAATATTTTAATTTCACAGGTTTAGTTCGTAATACGCGAAAAATTTCCTCGGGTTAGTCTAAAATATAGTAGCTAACTCAGCAACCACATACCGTATGTATTTTTTTAGGGTTCCATCCTCAAAAGAAAAACCGAACCCTTATAGGATCAATTTATTATCCGTCTGTCTGTCAAGACCCTTTTTCTCAGGAACACGTGGAGGTATCGAACTGAAATTCGTATCAAATACTCAAGTCGATTGTCTCTTGGAGCTGTGAAAAAATTAAACTTCCAAGCCAACGTAATCAAAAGATACAACCATTTATGGTGCAAATTTTCGACACTCGCAAGGGAATCAAAACCTACAGGGAGCTTCCCGTGACCTCAGAATCTTGAAATTTGGTACGAAGCTACATTTTACACAGATAAACGTACGCTTTGAAATTGCGAAAAGCATAAATTTTTAGTTTCATCATATAATAAAAATATTTTTAATAATTTTGTTTGTACGGAACCTTCGGTGTGCGAGTGCGAGTCGCACTTGGCCGGTTTTTTGTACAAACTTTGCCCTGGTAGGCTGTTAATTATGAACGCAACAAAAAAAAAGAGTAAATTCTAATTTGGAGCAGTCGTTCGTAAGTTATACGTATGTACACACACAAAAAGATTTGGTGATTCGTTTTTATAAATATAAAGGTATAGAATTGTTAATAAAGGTATAGAATAAATAATCATCGGTATACCTGTTTAAGATTCCATTTCTGAAATTTACATCACAGTCTAAATAGCTTAATAGGGTAATTTGGCGATTGAGGTTGCCATTACGTAAGCCTATTTCATTAGCAGGTACAGTTCTATGTTATAGAATATAGTGACCGCTCATTAAAAGGTTAAACGGTAAAAGGTTAGACTGTATAATGTTACGTCCTTACAATACAATAATACCAACATATACATATAAACGTTATGTAAACTTAAGTAAGTGTATAACTAAGTATTCTAGTAATTGGTGTGCTAAGCAATTTGGTTAAATAGCTTATATTTCAGTGTTTAAATTGTCTTTAGAATTTTTTTTATTTATTTACTAACATACGCTCTAGAGTAGTTAGTGGTGCGTGTGCCGTGTACGCGCATAAACACCGGCCGTTTGCGGGTTTGATTCCCGCTCGGAATAATTATTTACATTGGTACAAATATTTCTTTCCCGTTTCGATGTCTGTTTTTATTGGTCTGCCGACCGTATCTTGGCGAGCACATTAAGCTGTCGGTCCCAGTTGTTATTATATACACCTGATAGCAATCATTACTTATAGTTCCTATAGATCCGCTATATATAGAATATATCCGCTAACCCACAATGGAGCAGCGTGTTGGATTAAGCTTCGATCCTTCTCCTATATGAGAAAGAGACCTAGCCCAGCAGTGTGATGTTACGGGCTAAAGCGAATAAACTATTTTTTATTTTTTGTAAGTATTCAATCGTTTTGGCGTAATTGAGTAACAAACATCCAGTAACGCCTACCTTGAAATAGAAAAAAAAAAAAAAATTGCATGTTTTTAGAATAAAAAAGGACATGGGTTCATAAGCCCGTGGATGTATATCACTAAAAAAAAAAAGTAACAAACATCCATCCGTTAAAACAATCGCATTCAGAATAATATAATTTTTACATTCATTACATAGTCGTACAACAATACAATATAAATATGTTGCATCTTACCTCATATATTAACACTGTCGTAAATTTACTACGGAAAATTTACAAAACAACTATTTTACACAAACCAAAACTCCAGACGAAAACAATAATATTTTGATCTTGTTTACTTCAACGGAACGTGCCTATCATCTTCAGCTGACACAGTGAAGCGTTAGATCATGTAGCCTATTATCAATTTACTAACCGATAATATAATCCTGGCTTCCAATTCACATAATTGTAGCTTATTATACTGTGGCCATTGACACGTAAGGATTGTGTGGGCTCGTTGGAGCAAATCAGGGAGTGGTACAGGAGCGGTACGTTCAGAAAAATAATGAATAAATTTTATGCACCTACATACAACTTGAATGTAAAGTATGATATGGCGTATCGGAAAAAAAAACTTAGCTACACAATGCCACTGAACTTGAATAAAAGTATTTTTCATCATTAGAAAAATTCGATATACCTCATAAGATAGAAAATAATTAAGTAATAGAATAGCGATCAATTACAATTTCAATATAAACGATAATATAATCTCTTACATTTTTATCTCAGTTAATAAAAACGATTTCATTATAATAAGTGAAATTCACGTAAACGTTAGAAAACAAAAACGATTTCATTAATATAATAGCAATTCTGACCCAAAATCCAATTTAACGACACATTAAGCATTATTTATTAAGTAAATGTGCTTATATTTTTTCCTTCTACAATAATAACCAAGTAATAGCACTTTCGCGAACGAAGGTGTTAATTTATTGTATAATAAACTTAATTTCTTATTCATAGATATGCAAATCGCGTGTTTTGCGTTCATTTGTAACGCATCAGGTAATTTCTGGTTGCGATGTATCGATTGACGCTCAAACGCTACTTTAAAATAAATATTTTGTAATAGCTTGAGACGGAATAATTCTTAAATTATTATTACATCATACCAAGTTTTTTTTTTTAATCTTGTCTTAGTTCAAATTATTTTGAATGCTTAGCTTAATAAGATAGATGTCTTCTTGAGTCAAAGTATGTTGTCTCTTATATCTTAGAAACGTCTGAGACTTTGCATCTGCAGGGAAAGAGTGTTTCAAATTAAATTCTTAAAAGTTACAAATTTAAATACTTTCTACTTAAAAACTTTACAAAGTATTTCCCAAAGGTTAATTTATCACTTCAGCCTCTCGCAGTCCACTGCTGGACAAACACATATTTCTTACATCACTTTAGCCTATCCACTGTTTTCCACTTCAGACCACTGCCGGACATAGGCCTCCACAAGTTCACGCCAAAAATGACGTGAACTCACGTATGTTGCCCATAGTCACCACACTGGGCGGGCGGGTTGTTGCGGGGCTGGCTTTGTCGCACCGAAGATGCTGCTGCTCCTCTTCAGCCTGTGTATTTCAAAACCAGCAGTTGGATGGTTATCCCGTCATCGGGCGGCTTTTATAAGTTCCTGCCGTAGCCACACAACTTCATAAAGTAAAGTTCGATTAATTGCTTACATTGTTTGAGATTGTTTACAAACAAAACGATCGATTTTGCAGTACTGATAAACAAACAAAGACGCTTTTATTTCCTTCTTATTTTTATAATCATGTCATAAATTTGGCACGTGAAGATAATACCACACGTGCAAAACCGTTAAAAAAACAATAACGTAATCTTTTGGAACAAACACGATTGCTTCGATGACGATTAAAAAAGACAATCACAACAATTAAAAATATTAACCTCAATTATCTTTAGATTATTAAAAGTACATTCACCTATGACAAAGCTTTTGTTTCCAGACATGCATGCACACATATACATTTTAAATAGCCAGATCCTTATAAAAGCATCCTGTCAAATTTTGAGACATGGCTCAGAATACAACATTCTTATTTCGTTTAACTCTATTTGCAAAGTCCGTTTATCAAAAAGACGGAACTAGACAGTTAAAAATCTAAATTGGTAAAGAGCAGTTCTAATCATAAACAACAATGAACGTTTATAAGATAAAATATGAATCAACTAAGCGCAGACTACAAATATTTAAAATTGTGTTACGAAGGAAATAGGTTTAGTTGTATTTAATTTTTGAATGACGACAACATAGTGATCGCACGCAAGCCTATTTTATACTAAAAAAAAAAAAATGTTTTCGGAAGAAGAAGAAAACACCTCGTTAACAATATTACTTGAAGTTTATAATTACCATGTTGTTTATTTCTCGTTACAGGATAACTTTCTTTTGCTTGTTAAAGTAAAACACGCCTCCAGCGTTTGAGACACTTATCAACAGGTTCAAACTTTGAAATTGAGCGATGATTTTGGACTAACTAGATTATGAAAAGAAATTGTTTCTACTTATATTCTGAACTTATTACATAAATTTGTCGATATGAAAAGCAGCGTCATTCAGAAAGGCTAAATCTAAACGGTTGCATCATGTTTAATGTGTCGCGTCTTTTATGAAAGAATAAATAAAATTATGCCTTTTTGCATTTAAAAAACATCTCACAAGCAAGACACACATAAAAGAAATAATTAAATTTCCAAAATAGAACTTTTATATACATAATAGCTAATTTGCTGGCTATTTTATTATAATTACATAAGGTGTGCGACTCCTAACTATGTTTCTTCAAAGGGAGGGTTCTGTATGTGTAATAAGATCACGATCAGCGGGGAAAAAATTCCTATATTTTTAAATTTGACTTTGTTTAAATAGACGAGCTTCTTTGACGAGCGATAAACGCGTAAGCACAGCTATAATTTACAGTAAAAAATATTCTACAAGAAAACGAATTCGTTTCCATAGGCGGCTCTTTAGTTGCATGTGGCAGCTATTATTGTGGCAGTATGTGGTATTATTAGCGTTTTTTAGGGCTAAGAACAATAGTTTTGGACGATTATGCAGAAGCACGTTGCCAGAGTAGCTCTTATATTAAGACAAAGTAAAATTAAAAAGGGGCTAGAAATTTTATTTCACTTGGAACGTGATCTATAACTCATCCAGGATACCTTATTTGAAGAAAGACAGTTAGGAGTTAAACAGGTGGTATATGTAGGTATAATTTTAATTTTCAATTTTCAACAAGTCCATAAAATGGCTCTCTAGAACCTAAAAAGTATTCGTTTAAATTTGGATTACTTAAAGAAATAATGCAATGTTAACTTTTGTAAAAATAAATGAAAATGTGCAATCTCATGTTCGTAAATACATCTTTATATTTGATTATTTCGTGGATAAAATAACTCTTACAATTATTAAAGTAGACACTAAAAATTTACTTAGTTTCGTTTTATGAGTTTAGTTACAAGAAAACTAACAAACAATTCTCAAAGTGCGATATTCGTTAATAACACAAGTTTATAGTTTATATTGAAATACAACATAAAATCCAATATCACAACCGGTACACAAACAAACGTAAACAATGATTTACAAACAGATGAAACTATACGTCAACATAAAAATAATGAGACTAAAAATATATACTTGACACAGAAAAAAAAAATGAAATGACATGTAATAAGATTCATTTTCGTTTGAGCTTACTCTCGATTCTAAATAGGAATGGTACTCGTACAAGCGATTGTCCTGGTAACCACAGATGATGTAACTGGCAGATGTTGACTTTTATTAAACTACAACAACTAAAACACTATTCAGAATTGTATTTGAAACTATTGTAGCTAGGTTCTAGTACAATATGTTATACGTTTAAATATATGACTGTTATAGACTGCACATTCAATAACTATTCTATGCTAATATTATTAAGGAAATTATATATACCGATTAAAATGCCTATTAGAATGCTACGTTTTCAATGACATAGTCTATATTTTGATGGATAAAGCCGAAACTGTCCAAGTCATATAATACACACACGCTCGAGGCAGCGAATGAAACTAGTTCATTATTATTACATTATTGACACTTAAACTTTTAAAATTAATAAATTACAAATAAAATGATTGATAGATAATAAAATAAAAATAGATTGTAGCATCAGATGGTTTAATTATATTTATTTTTGTTTCAGATAGTAAAAATGGCCGACACAGAAATATTTAATTACACAGATGTGCAACAGAGTGAACTCTCAAAGTAAGTACAAAACAAAGCTTTTAATTTTTTATTTTATATGTAGTAGATGGTATTTATGAGCTATTTTCCGCTACGTTAGTCTGTGTTATGTTTGGAAAATACTGTTCATTTTTAACCGACTTCCAAAAAAGGAGGAGGTTCTCAATTCGACTGTATTTTTTTTAAACAATACCTATGTAACAATACACGCACTACACATTTTATTAATTTTATTTTTATTTTTTATTTTTTTACGTAAGTATAATAATATATTAAACTACGGTTTCGTAATCTATTCAATATTTTTCTTTTAATAATTTAAACTAAATATGTTTATACTTGTAACAATGTTAATGAAAGCTACCTAAATTATTAGATATAATAAATATAATAAAAAAATTCTGTAATTCCCTGAATTTATCAGTCAGATAACGATTCAAAAAAGGAGAGTTGTAACCACAAACTGTACATGCCTTAAACATTAAAATGCTTAAAATTACGAATACATTCTAGATACAAAGAAAATATTCTTACATGTATTTTTAATGTTTCGTTTTCTTTTTTTTTTTTACGAAAAAATGAAAAATTCACGCATACATGTGTTCATTTAAAACAAAAAATAGCATTCGTTGTTCAGTCCTCTTTATGCTTTGTTTTAAAATCTTTTTATTCATTATTAAAAGTACTTACAACACCGCTGACACTTAATGCTTTGGTTATTTTCACGTTAGCAATAAAAGCTAGGCACAAAAGACATCCGGTCCGCTCTGTGGTACCTAAGGGTTACTTGAATGAATTCTATGAAGTCTGAGAATATGCTTACTTTATTTTATTTCGATACGATAATCGGATTGAATTTTTCTTATTTTATTTAATTATAAATGATTTTGGATAGAAATTGCTAAAAAGTACGTTACAAAAGCTTAAAAACAAAAAAAAGGATGGAGGGACAAACAAAGACCGCTTTGCTATTAAATAACGTATTGTATAATAGCGAAAATTTTGCAGTAAAAGAAAAATTTGTATAGGTATTACACCGAATACACGTATTATCCTAATATTTGATGTAACATTTTTAAACTATGTGCCTGTATATTGCGATGATAGTATTAAATATCAATTTAAAAAATCTGATAGTTTAATAAAACAAATACTTTACTTTAAAAAAGGAACATAAAATGAAAACTAGCACGTGATAATTTGCTACATATAAAATATCATAAAAAATATGAATAAAAAAAATCATATATTATAAAGAGAAAAACTTTACTGGAATGTTATTTTAAAACAGGGTAATAACATTTAGACTCCCTAATAGACATTACATTTTGTTTCGTGCCTACGTGTTAAGCTTTTTAGACTCTCATTACAATTAATTAAGTTTTTAGTCGTGCTATTTCAACATTTTCACTTTTTTTAAAGTAATATTGAAAAAAATGTTTTGTTTAAAAACTTATTTAACTTTTCATAAATTTAAAGAACAGTGTAGTATTTTTATGTGATTAATTTTCCATTAATTACTTAGTTATAATATAGATTCAGAGCAAAATTTAATCAATAAAAAGTTTAATCTTAGTAAGATAATTAAATATCACGTGTATTTTCTTTCGTCTAAACAAAGTTTAATAAATGCACGCTCCTCTGGGTTAAAAGTAATTTAATTTAATTTACAATAAAAATTATACCAGTGAACATTTCTTAAGCTTTTACAAAGTGCAGGCTTAACAAGAAATAATAGTTAAAAGATGAATGTTAAAGCATAACAATTAACAGGATTTAAATAATAAAAACATATTGCATTACTTTTCTCTTTAAAAATGTTCACCGTAGTTTATTATTACGTTTCTATTATTAAAACGTTTCCTGCTAAATGCTTTCAACAACAATCCCCTTTTTTCCTCTTATTTAAATGAAATATAGGGTAAAATAAAATTGAACCTTATTAATAGACTTTGAACTTAAATTGTAGTTTGTATTAAAAAGTGCAAACGTGAAAACTTGATACTGTAAATTCGTCTTTTTTTGCAATATCTCTAGACTTGGTTTTAAATTGCTTCTACTCAATTTGTCAATGCATATAGCTCGCTCTAGGGTTTGCGACCACGGGACAAATAGAATATACATTTTATAATAATTATAAATATTGAAGCTTTTAATATAACTTTAATTTACTTACAAATAACTTTAATTATTACGTTATAATTTAATATAGAACCAAATAATTATAACGGCTTTCATTTTACTTTCTTTACAAATGTCACAAAACTCGGATTAAATTTTCATTATGTCCTTTCGTAGGACCAAATTCAAAAGTTTGTTTCGTAACAATAGAATTTTTCTTTCAGATTTCTCTTTATATAACATATTAAAAATTTAATTTCCGTTAATATTCCGTCTAGCCACTAGATTTCGTCTAGCTATTAGAAAAATCGCATCTTGTTCTTATATCTGTTATATTGCTTGCCATTTTATTATACATTACATAATTATTATCTCATCTTACATCAGACCTGTCTGTGTATTTAACTAAAAATATTAAGAATTTTGTATTTATACGTTGAATTTATACGAAGATACAGTTACTGGAGCGCGACGTGAGAGATTATTATAATTTCTGACAGCTTAATTTTTTTATATAATACTTGTTGTCTTACTCTTTAAATTTGTTCTAATCTAAACAAAACTCGCATATAAGTTGACTAAAGATACAACTTTAATAACTTAATAACGAAGCGTTTGACACATTATGTTCTTATTTAGTTGATTTTATATCATATAATTAAAAACACAATTAAATTCACACATAAAATGTCACAATATAGTTTGACTATAGCAATTTTTTTAAAAAAAAACTTTTCTGTGGTCTCGGCGTTTGTTTGTGTAGTGTTGTTCGAATCCTTGACAGGCAAATAAATATTTGTATAATTATTGACATCGAAAAAAGTTGCGTTTTCATTCATAATTTTATCTAATATTAAAAAGGAAAATAAAACTTAAATTTTTTTAACCAAGTTTGTACTTGTTTAGGTCTTCCCCAGCACTTCTCACAGTCGCGGCGGTGGTCACAGCCATCATCATGGTGGTGGGTCTGTCTGGGAATCTCCTCACAGTCGTCGCCCTGTTAAAATGCCCTAAAGTGAGAAACGTAGCAGCTGCATTTATTATTAGGTGAGTACGTGTTCAAGTAAGGTTTTAAAGCAATGACCAATATTGAAACAATGAGTGTATTCTTGTTGGGTAGTATTGAACAAAAATAAAATATATCTATTATGTATTGTAATAAGTATAATATTACCCGCTTATATTTCGCTTTACAAACAACCAATTCTGCCCGGTGTTCATTTGAGGAATAAAACTAAGTAAAATATTATATAGCCTATATATAGCCTTCCTCGGTTTATGGACTCTTATTACTTTACGAACTTTACGGAATCTTTTGACAAATACTAAAATAATTATTCAGTTCAAACCAGTAGTTCCTGAGGTTAGCGCGTTCTATCAAATAAATATTCAAACAAACTCTTCAACCTCATAATATTGGAATAAATGTACCCCATTACATTTTTACATTAAAAAGGATATTGAAATTCGGATTCATTTTTATACCATAAAGCTATTGCGGAGCTAAGTCTTAAAATGCGTAAATTCATTATTAAAATAATTCTTATAAATATCAGTCATGAGATATGACCCACCTCGAATACAAAAAAAATGCTCTTTTTTCTTTTTTATTTCTCCCTCGTAGCAAAGCGAATAAAACAAACGAGTGTCATGAGACTAGATTCTTAGAAATTCAAGTTTAAAAAAATAACAGACGTTAAAAAGTTCTTTTATGTTTTCTTTGTTATCTTTCAGCTCGTTTTTCCTTAAGATAAAAAGTATAATGTAATGTCTTGTGTCTCTTCAAAGTAGCTTATTTTTCAATGAAGTTAATTTTAAAAGGAAAACTAGTACGGGTAAGGTAAACTAGTATAGCCTTAGTATAAACAAATCTTTATTTGCGTATTTATTTTTATAACAAAAAAGTGCGTGCGTACAAAGTACACATATCAGGAGTGAAACTTCTTTGACAAACTAATGTTTAAGTCTCCTTTATATTCATACAAATCTAAAGCATTGGATTTTCGTTCTAGTGTCATCGACAAAAAGGTTGCCATTTCATCAACACGTTGCCGTTTTATCCGTAAAAATTTTACCCTCATACGCCTAAAGAAGTAGCATTTCAAAGAACCTAAAAAAATTTTTCGAAGAATTAGACTTCGAACTGATATATGAAACTATTAAAGCTAATTTAGTATTTTTTATTCCAGTTTGTGCATAGCTGATTTTCTATTCTGTGCTGTGGTACTACCGTTCGCTATATCGGGCTTCTGGACCAAGACTTGGTCTCATGGGGGCGTCTTATGCAAACTGGTACCGTTTCTACGATATGGGAATGTAGGAGTGTCTCTACTGAGTATTGCTCTCATTACCTTAAACAGGTGAGTCCCTTGTGTTTTCTTTGTATGTTAGTTTATATAATTGTTTAATTAACAACCTTGAAAAATATTAGAATACTAAAAATTTAAACTCCCGTGTGTCGTCCCTGCCCGTATGTCACTACCGTAAGCCACTGCTCTAAAAAGAAGCCTCTCCTATTTCCAAGTTGCCGTTTTGACTTTGCTACCTATCTTTCTGAATCAGGGAAATTATTAAGATATTAGCTGACGATATCATGACTATACGAGAGTGCGCTGTGACGAGGGACGATCAGTGCTTTTCATAAAATCTAAATATAAAAGGTTAAATGCCTAATAAGCTTAAAAATCACATTTTTTTTTAATTAATACAATTTAAATGTACATATTATATCATCTTAAATTATTTGATTGTAATAAAATTCATTCATGCATGATAGAGCGTATAATCACGTCAAGAATTTCATATCGATTGGCGACTACGACCGTTAAGAGTCATATGTAGAATCCTAATGAGTAATAAGAATGCACAGCATGTAAACCTTTGCGACTTCTCCTTGGTCTCAGCGTTGTATCTCGTGTGTAGGTCAGGGGATAACGGTTACATTGTCTTTGTTCGTAACACTGGAAAGAACACAAAACGAGATTGCACACATGGCTACCTTTGTACGTGATTTTTTACATTAATCCCGCTTTAATTATTTATTATTCTTATCTCTATTTCAAGTAATCGACCGTAAAGAAATGTATTTATTTACGTTTTAAATATGTTACAGAGATTTATATTCTATTTGTTATTAATAATAATAATAAATACTCTTTATTGTACACCACAAAGAAACATTATAACAAAAGTGATACATGAAAAGAAAGATGTACAAAGGCGGTCTTATCGCTAAGAGCGATTTCTTCCAGACAACCTTTGGGCATAGGACATAGCGAAGAAAAAGAGAAGCGGTAGGGAAGTGTACAAACAGTTGATAAAGAATTGGCATATAGTTAACAAGCAGTACGATATTAATAGAAGTAAATATACATATACACATACATATACACACAATATACATACACATACATATATACAAATAAATATATACATATATACTACATAAACAAATACTATATAATATATATATTTATGGAGCTGATAATGATAATTATGAAGTATTTAGTGACAAAAAATGCGCCTTTAGATATTTTTTAAAACAGGCAAGAGATTGAGCTTTTCTTATAGAGAGAGGAAGAGAGTTCCAAAGTTGTACAGCTTTAACAGAAAAGGAGTTTGAATAAAAGGAAGTAGTATGAGAAGGAGTTTTGAGTGTTAAGGTTGAAGATGACCTGAGGGAACGTTCATGAGTGTCACAGAGAAACTCAAAGCGATTTTTTAGATAACGCGGTGTATCTGGATGGAAAAGTACACAATATAGTAAAGAAAGGATGTGAGTATTCCTGCGAAAGCGGATAGGGAGCCACTTGAGTTGATTACGAAAATCGGAGACATGGTCATATTTGCGAAGACCAAATATGAACCGTATGCAGAGATTCTGGAGGCGCTCAAGCTTATTTAACTGCTCCTCTTTAAGGTCTAGGTAACAAATATCAGCATAGTCAAGAATCGGTAGTAGGAGTGACTGTGCTAACGCAATCTTGGTAGGCATAGGAAGAACATATTGAAGCCGGCGGAGGGATCTGATAGCTGCGAATAATTTGCGACTTAACTCACTCAGTTGATGCGTCCACGAGAGGTGACTGTCAAAAATTATGCCGAGGTTTTTTACTTTATCGCTGTAATTAATAACGGTGTTATTAAAAATGACGGGTGGTATAAGTGACCAGTCAATTCGAGACACTAGTTTTGAACTACCGATGATAATGACTTGACACTTAGAAGGATTGACGTTTAAACCGTATGATTTACTCCAACTATGAATGTTGTCCAAGTCATTATTCAACTCAATTATAGAGGTCGGTAAGTCCACTAATTTTGCATGAGAGTAAATTTGGAGATCGTCTGCATACAGGTGATAGGGAGAAGTTATATGAGGACCGAGAGAGTTTATGAAGATCGAAAAAAGAAGAGGAGACAACACGCCACCTTGTGGAACGCCGGCAATTACGTTTAACCAGTCTGAAAATGAATTTTCGACACGCAGACGCTGCCGCCGTCCGCACAAGTAACTATGAAACCAGCCAATTGCCGATGGAGATATGCCAAGAGAACACAAGATAGCCAGTAGAATATCAAAATCGACAGTATTAAACGCATTGCTAAAGTCTAGCAGGGTCAATACCGTGGATTCTGTCCGTCCATAGCTAATCGAATGTCGTCAGTGATTTCGACCAGAGCCGTAGCCGTACTATGACCTTTACGGAAACCGGACTGATAAGGATTTAGGAGATTGTTTGAGTGCAGGAACAGTGAAAGCTGCTGATGGACAAGACGCTCTAAGACTTTGGACAAAAAAGGAAGGATTGATATTGGACGAAGATCAGAAAAGGCGATGAAATTAGGTTTCTTGGGTAAAGGAATAATTTGAGCGTCTTTCCAGCAGGTAGGAAAGGTATTGGTACACAAGGATTCGTTTAAGATATGAGTTATAACAGGTAAAAGGGAATCTAAGATAGGGATGATCATATTACGGTTAATAGAATCAGATCCTACGGCATCTGAATTAACGGCTAATATGCTCTTCTTGAGATCACATACAGACAATTGAGAAAAAGTAAAAGATGATGACAGTAACGGAGTTCTAATAGCAGAAAGTTGGTTGAGGGTGTTAGACTTAGTCCTAGAGTCTATATTGACAGAGGATGTGAAATATTTATTAAGTTGGTTAAGGTTAAATGAGTTTGAAGCTATATTTTGTTTGATTTTGCCAACTCCTAGTGATTTGAGGAATTTCCAAATTTTCGCAGAGTCTGCTTCCTCTGAAACAGAAGTATGGATATGGCGTCGTTGTGCATCCCTACATGCCTTGTTGCAGCGATTCCGAGATATTCTATACTTCTCCTTGTTCGACGGGCTTGGGTCAGCCTTAATCTGACTTTTGCTTTGTTCTTTAGAAGCTGTAATGACTTAATTTCCGTTGTAAGCCAGGGAGCAGGCAGATGTCTAATACGCACGGGTCGAACAGGAGCATGCACATCGTATAGTTGGATTAGGCGGGAGTTAAAGATATCAATCTTTTCATCCACTGCAGAAGAGCTAAATAACGCTGACCAGTCAATCATAGCAGCATCCTCACGTAGGCGGTTCAACTCCATACCCCCAAAACTGCGCTGCAGAAGAATTCTCGACTTTGCCTTTGGTGGTCTGATCTTATATGAGAGGAAAATGAGATCGTGGTAAGAGAATGCATCGGCCGGGCACTGTCCATGCTTAACAACAAAGTCTGGAGAGGAGACAAATATCAAATCAAGGAGTGATGGAGAGCATGTGGGAAGGGTATGGGTGGCGTTCAAGGGAAGGATGTGCATGCTTACAGAGCTTACAAGAGAGCGTAGGCGTGAAGCTCTGTAGTCTTGCTTGAGGAGGCAGGTGTTAAAATCACCCATCACTACCGTGTGACTATACTGTGGTGTAAGTACTTCTAAGAGATTTTCAAGGGACTCAAAATAGTCAACAGCGTTTGGTGGGCTATAATAAACACCCAGAAGGAGCTTTGTACTAGACAGGTGGATTTCTAAGAATAGGTGGTCTGGGCCATACCCATCGTGAGAAATAGATTGGCTAACGATTTTGTAGGAAATGTGAGAGCGAAGGTAGATGGCAACGCCACCTCCGGGTCGCCCAACACGGTCGTTGCGGATTAAATCGTAACCTGGGAGGGAATAGGAAACTGATGATAAGCAGGGCTTAAGCCAAGATTCACTTACCAAGATCGCATGAATATTATTATTTTGGAAAGAGGACAACATATCAGGATAGTGAGCAGGAATACTCTGTGCATTAATGTGGATGATATTTAAATTTTTTGGAACATCAAGAAATTGAGAGTCAAGAGTTTCGCTAAGAGAAGGAATACTAAGGAAGCTTAAGTCATCGCTGCACAATTCAGAGGAGGAAAAAGAATGAAATGTTTCGTCATTGTCACTAATCATAAACTTGCGTATGTATAAAAAAATAGTAATATAATAGAAATTATTATAAAATATGAATATATAAATAATGATATATTAATATGTAATTAATTATGTAATAATACAATAATAATATGTATATTTATATTAGCCCTAAAAAATGGCATCCATACACCCGCCAGCTGCAGAGGAATATACAAAAATCATTAAACTAGAAGAACAAAAAAAAGAAAAAAAAAAAGAAAAACACTAGAAGCAAAACAACATATACACGTGAGACAAACACACTACCAGAATATAGAAATTATAATAATGATATTAAAATTTAAGTTAACAATATTTTTAAAAATAGATAATCCAACTAATAATTTTTTTACATATATATCAATTCAAAGATGAAATTAAAACGGAATAATACAATATAATCACATCAATACAGAACTTGACACTTGCATATTGCACTTGCTTATTCTTCATTTGTAATTCATATTAACATAATAAATATTAGAATAATTCTATTAGTGTGTTATATTTCAAAGAAATCCAATGATCAATACCTTAATTTACTTAGGTAAAGATGAGGGCTTAAGGCATAATGTATACCTATAATACATTTTTGTAATCTTTTATCGTTTAGGTTTATATTATTCTAGCACTTAACTTACTAACCCACAGTGCAATGATGCAATTAGCATTTAACTCAGTCAAGGCATTATTAAACCTAGTTATGTACTACGCACCGTATTATAATTTCATGAGAACGAATAATCATTACATGACTAGCATTCAATTTGTAATCAAATTATTAGTAACATAATCAGTATAATGAATAATTGTATTTGCTCGCAAACGAAAAAAAAACCGACTTCAATTACATCGACATGTAATACAACGTAGGTCAAAGAAAAAATAGTCAAGTAAAAACGCATTATTAGATATAACTCAAAAAGTATTTGTTAGATCTCAAATAAATTTATGTGGAACCAAATGACACACACCACCTTTCGATTAAAAAAAAAATGTCCAAATCGGTCCACCCAGTCAAAGGTTCTGAAGTAACATACATAAAATAAAATAAAAAGAAATACAGTCGAATTGAGAACCTCCTCCTTTTGGAAGTCGGTTAAAAATATATGACTTTGTATTTTTTAATTTTACTTTACCTAATGAATAACATTTGAATGGTCGGATTAAAAAAATCACTAAGTCCATTTTATAGCATTTGAAATAATGGAATGGCATTATTTCATTGTGTACACATATATAGGAGTAGGTATTTTTTTAAAAGACATCTGTTAGTGTAGATTAATACATTTCGATGGAGGAAAATAAAAAATAATGAATTTCCATTAGGATAGAAACCATTGAACATAGGGATTATAACTTCTACTTAAAAATCTTGAGTACTTGGAAAAAATAACAGGTACACTAGGTAGACTAGTTTATAACCACGGCTTCGCCCTCATAAAAATCAGATGAAAAAATAAGGATAAATAAAAAAGTTCATTTAATATTCTTGTAACTCGAAAATTCCAATTTGGTCTATTTTAACCTAAAAATATAAAAAACTTATCAATAAACACTGAAAGGTACCTACGTAATTTATACTAAATATTAAATCTTAAATTAATAACTAAAATCAAGACAACTAGTAAAATAGAGCTCCGAAGTTTCAAAAAATGATCGTGCTTTACGACCACACGACTGAAGTAAAGCTTCTTTAGCAATAGGCCTGCACTGTGTCTTAGATATACGAAAGGAATACGGCTATGAGAGAAACAGTGAAAGAAAATGAGTGCTCGCACCTCTCTCTCTTACTCCGTTCGCGTCGCCTACTCACACTATTCATAATGCTCTCGCCACGTATTCACCAGCTTACTCCTCAAATCAAGCGTATGTAAAGAAGTTGTACTTCAAAATCGATTAGCAAACTTTGAAAATGACAGTTGACATCAACGACGTCTAGCGTAATTTAAATCATAGGCTTAACTTAATAATTCCTAACGATACACGGTGGCATTTGGTAAAAAGGCATCAGAATGTAGATATATTTTTACGTAAATAAAGAAATTGATTTATAGACACAGTCGCAGGTGCTGGTGATATTGTTGCAAATGAAAACGTATAAATAATTTTTGTGGATATATCTGTTACTATGTATCCAATATTCTAAAGAAACTCATTTTCCTGCCCTGTGTAGTTTTTAATAAAGTAACAGGAAGCTTTTGTATTTATCTGTATAAAGAATTTAATATAAATTATATATACCTATTATAAGTTTCAGTAAAAAAAAATTTGATAACTTAAACAATGCGGTAAACACTTTGGTGATACAAAATTTTGTATGAAATTTTATTAAATAAAATGTCTTATTTCCGAGTTATTTAAATATAATTAATCATATTGCCCTGAACTAATTTTGATAAGATTTTGTAGTAAAACACTTTCTTTATGTAACATTCTTTTAAAATGTAAAAAATATACCGCGTTTTCAAATTTTATAGTCAATGCAAGCCAAGTCTTTTTTAATTTATATCACAGAACGAATAGGCTAAAAAGTTCGTAGCCGTTTTACTTTGTAGTATATATACCTTATCCATACATTATAATTTTTTAACATTATTATCCCCCTGTAATCAGAAACATTGCTAAAATATACCTTATCCCTACATTATAATTTTTTAACATTATTATTCCCCTGTAATCATAAACATTGCTAACTATCGCTAGTTGCTGACCAATAACCAGAATTATATTATTATATAAGAAACATTATACACTTATTACATAAAAATTTTCAATTACATATGCAAAACGACTACCATTTTACAGTTTAGTGATTTTCGGGGATAGACTACACACTACATGTCTGTAGCTTACAATTTTCACAATGATTTGCTTTCGCTCCACAAATTTCGAAAAACATTTAAAACTATCACATCTGAAGAGCAAATGAACACCTTGTTATTACATTTAACATTATCGTTAGTGGTTCCCTCTTAAGAGTCTGAGCATGATTCAGCCAGATTTTTTTGTATCTCTTAAAACAAATTTTGCACAAAAATAATTTTAGTGTCTTACCAGAATATTCTGGGCACTTTGGTGCAACAAGCTATTCAACTTAATTATATTAATAAATATTATTAATTTAATTTACGAAACTTCAGTAAGTTCAATAAGTTCATGCAATGCCGATAGTTCTTAAGAATTCAGATTAATTTTATTTTATTTATTAAAAAGTAAATAAAATAGAGAATAGACGCAAACAATACTTTCTTTTGTTTATCTACATTTTTAACTGACTTCAAAATAGGATGAGGTTACTCAATTCGAACGTATATATACATATAAAAATATTTTTATTATATATGTTCGGGAATAACTTCGTCGTTTATGAACCGATTTTGACAATTCTGTTTTTGTTGGTAAGGAGATATCCCAAGAATATCGAGGGGTACCCTCGAAAATCGTAATGACCACTAGTGCGTTTGTTATTTTTATTTTATTTCGTCTACTTACATTGTATTACTTGTCGGTGTAATTGAAGTCGGTTTTTTTCATTTGCTAGCAAACACAATTATTATCTTTATTTATTCCATCAAAGATTTATGAGATTATATTTCATCAGCTTTGTAGTAAAAACTTATATCTCCCTATAAACGCCACAGAACAACACAAAACGGTTTTTATGTTTGTTATAGTGGGTGGTAATGTTTTTGATACTTCAAACAAAAAGCGTTGGTTTGGCTTTACCCAGAGAGATCTGTAGATGTGGTTAACAGAAGCCCAATAACTAAATACCAATAAAAAGCTGAAATTTTTTTTTTGTGTACCAACTTTCGTCGTCATTTTGAACTCAGACTCTGATATCTGTTGATATACATTTCAGCCTATCGCAGTTCACTACTAGACATAGGTAAGGTAAGGTAAGAACGGGCTGGTTTCCGCAACTCGACGACATTGCGCCTATTTTGCGTGTGTAACACTGTTAGACATTGGCATCACATGAGTTCACGCCAAAAACGGCGTGAACTCGTATGTTTTTCCCATTGTCACCAAGCTGGGCAGGCGGGTTGGTGGCCGCAGGGCTGGCTTTTTCGCACCGAAGACGCTGCTGCCCGTCTTGGGCCTGCGTATTTCAAAGCCAGCAGTTGGATGGTTATCCCGCTATCGGTTTGCTTTTTAAGTTCCGAAGTGGTAGTGGAACTGTGTTATCCCTTAGTCGCCTCTTACGACACCCACGGGAAGAGAGGGGGTGGCTATATTCTTTACTGCCGTAACCACACAGTATATCTGTTGCAACAAAAATAGCTTATATAGGTTGATAAAAGCTATTTTTGTTTACCTTTAATTAATTTAGATACGGTTTCTCCTTCCTTCCTTATACACTTGAATTTTTGTTTTAATAAATAAGTTAAATTTAATTTTCCTTCTAAATCCTGACCTTTTGTTTCATTTATTTGCTTTCAGGTATATAATGATAGCACATCACAGTTGGTACTCGCGTGTGTACCGGAAACACAATATAGCCCTTATGATCGTCTTCTCTTGGATGTTTTCGTACGGGATGCAGATACCAACACTCCTTGGAGTTTGGGGTAAGACTTGTCGCGCTAAGCACCTAAAGTGGTATTTAATTCAATATTATTGAAATAAACTATGAGTGTCGTTAAACTTGAGTATACCTTTTTAATAACTTTTGCTCTGGCTCACACGGATAAAAAAGACAAAAAACGAAAATTAAAGAAATAAAATTCTAGTACATTTTATGAATGACTTTAAAAGCAACTAATTCAGTTCCCTATAATCCTTGTGTAGGCAGTGTATACACAGTGCAAACGTATTCGTTTATTTAAAGATATGATGACACAATAGCCGTCGAGGCAATTGGTTTATTCCTTCTATTCTTAGACGTAATCTTGATCAATTTTAATACCACAAAGATCTAACTATACTACAAAAATTATGTGTATGCAAAACACGATATAATTTTTATGTTCATGTTTATTAGATAATATATGTATGTATTTAAATGTCCAAATGCACGATAATAATAATTACTAAAATCCAAATGCACATTCAGTTTCATCGTTAACTTAAAATGTAAATAGTCCTCAGAAATGATTAAATCCCCTGTAGCACAGGGATTATTGTTACAGCTTAACTGAAATGGATGTAATGTAATATAAGCAGATGTATTTTACTAACGAAGGCATTAATTTTAACAGTAAGTCTTTATTTAGGTAGGTAAATGGAAATAAAACTTTTCAGACAGCTTACTAAAGCCTACTCGTATTAAACAAAGCAGTCAACCTGGGGTTTTGAATAGCCTCTCTATTCCTAAGAGATGTATAAATTTAGTTTCATTTGGTATTCGACATTTTCAGGTTAATTGTACGTTTTTAATTATTATTCGTATGATTTATATTAAAACTAGCTGACTCGGCAAACGTTGTCTTGCCGCTAAACGTTATTTAAAAATAGAGGTTGGTGGTAGAAGGGTGAAAATTTAGGGTTCCATGTATTTTTCAACGCCAAATCATAATAAAATAAAAAATAAATAATTTATCTCAAAATTAAAAAAAAAAATTGGGGTGGACTACCCGTAACATTTAGGGGGATAAATAAAATAGATGTTGCTCGATTCTCTAACCTACCCAATATGCACACAAAATTTCATGAGAATCAGTCAAGCCGTTTCGGAGGAGTTTAACTACAAACACCGCGATACGAGAATTTTATATACCTAATAGATTCTGTTGTTAATTTGCTATTTTGTATACTGACTAAACTTAAAATAATCAATATTGAAATATCATAATTCAGCCTGACACATCCGACTGTTGGGCATATAAGTCTCCTTCTCCATGTAGAAGAAGGATCGGAGCTTAATCCGCTTAATCGACCACGCTGGTCCAATGCTGGTTGGCGAATATATTCCCTATTTGAGTAACGATCGCTATCAGGTACTTATAATAACAAACGGGACCGACACCTTGACGTGTTCTTCTAACACGGTGGGGAGACCAAGGACGCACACAAGGACAGACATCCAAATCGGAAAGAAATATTTAAACAAATACAAATATCCATCCCGAGCGGGAATCGAACCTGCAAACAGTCGGTGTTTAGGCTCGTACATGGCACACAAACCACTACACAGAGCGGTTGTTATATTGAAATGTGGCTTTTATAAATTTATTAATCTTACATACAAAGTTCTCGTGTCACAATGCTAGTTAAAATACTCTCCCGAAACGGCTGGACCAATTTTTATGAAATTTTGTGTGCGTATCGGGTAAGTCTGCGAATCAGCTGACATCTATTTTTCATACCCCTAAGTTATAGGGGGGGGGGACAAAGGGGGTTTAAAAACATATATGGCAAAACAACGTCTGCGAGGTCAGCTAGTTATTTAATATTTTCCTCCGTCAACGTATTTTATTTTTTTTGATACTATTTTATTTCCTATAATTTCGTTTATTTAATATTCATATTTCTAGGACTATTAATAAAATCGGTTGTGTTTTTCTAGTTTCTATTATTTTTAATTGAATGATAAAATTTCTGAGAAATAAAGCAGATATTGAAGCATTTTTACATCAAAAATATCAAATTTTATTTAGTATATGACTACAATTACTACAAAATAAAATTATATCGGTACTTAAGGTCGAAGTCGGTCAAAAGTCGTTCTTAATAAATCCCTGATTCGATATTGTGAACACATAATTTAATAGTATAAAATATATATATTTATTTAGGTAAATTCGACTACGACCCAGAGCTAGGCACGTGTTCAATAGTGCCGGATGACAACGGCCGCTCTGCGAAGACGGCACTCTTCGTCATCGCCTTCATCGTTCCAGCAATGTTGATCTTCATTTGCTACGCTAGAATATTTTGGGTCGTACACAGGTAAAACATTTATTATTCCTTGAACTGTAATACCAATCTACAATAAATAACCCCTAACCGTTATTCTTTTTCTTTCATGTCATCACCCGTTTACCTAAGTCAGCAACCCATTTGTTGTTGCAAGGTTCTAACCAGCGGTGATCTCTCAAGATCTTTTGACCCGCCTGCACATTTATCCAGAACCAAAAGGATAAAAATATAGCGCGTATAAAATTACATTTTAGTAACTAAATTTTTATATTGCTTTAAAGAAAAATAACAGACTTTAAAAAGTGCAATTTCATTGGTTTCAATGACTATTTTGGTACATTTCATTTCTAACCGGAAAAGGCAGGTAATATGATTTTTTATGCTCTAAAGCGCTTTCCTTATCTTTATGGAGCGAGAACAAATGGGAAGCTGACGTTTTTATACTTTATTGAGTTTTATGAACTCGTAAAATAGTATACCTTACGTATCTGTAAGGGTCAGGCTACAAGTGTTGTTTTGTGGACTTATAAAAAGGGTACTAGTCAAAATTATTAAACTTTTACATATTTCCTTAATTAAAAAAAAAATAAAACCACAAAACTATTACATTATTAGGTATATATTAATCTCTTGTCTTAAAATCCATACTCGCTTGAAGAATTATTATCGAATAAGTACTTACAAAAGTACTTAAACTGATTGCTTAAATATTTCAGCTCAGAGCAAAGAATGCGTGAACATCAACGTACTCAGCACACGAAACCGAGTAGTACGTTAAATAATGGCAGTGACAAACGATCAACGATCAAAGATACGAGGGAAACGAAAGCGCGTCGCAACGAGTGGAGAATTACGAAGATGGTTCTCGCAATCTTCCTGTCTTTCCTCGTCTGCTACTTGCCCATCACTATCGCGAAGGTTGCAGATAGCCACGTACATTATCCTGGTAAATTATTTTAATTAACGTCTTATATATATATATATATATATATAAAAGATTCAATTAAATTTATTAATACAGCTAACACTGTAAGTTTGAAACATTAAATACTGTACCATATACTCTTTTCCTAATAATAAACTGGAATATAAATTTTATAAAATTTAACATTTACGTTAATGTTGATAGAAAAACATAAAAAAAATTTTCGTTGATACATGAATTAATCATTTGATCAATGATTGATTACCAAACCTTTCCTATTATTCATTGAACCGCTAAAAATCATAATACCTCTGAGGACTATGAATCCTATAATTAGGTACAACAATAATGAACAAGTGCCTTCTATTTATTATCCGAAAACATTTATACCAACTATTTTTAAATAAATTGAAAAAGGGCCTAACAGCCTGTAGAAATCTTAACTGTCAATTATTTCACCAATACACATATATAAATTATATAATATCCACATACTTCTGCCTTACTGACCATTGACAAAACCCCCTCTCTTCCCGTGGGTGTCGTAAGAGGCGACTAAGGGATAACACAGTTCCGCTACCACCTTGGAACTTAAAAAGCCGACCGGTGGCGGGATAACCATCTAACTGCTGGCTTTGAAATACACAGGCCGAAGACGGGCAGCAGCGTCTTCGGTGCGACAAAGCCAGTACTGCGGTCACCAACCCGCCTGCCCAGCGTGGTGACTATGGGCAAAACACAAGAGTTCACGTTATTTTTGGCGTAAACTTGTGGAGGCCTATGTCCAGCAGTGGATTGTATAGTCTGTAATGATGATGATGATGATTATTTCAGTGTTTCACATCACGGGCTACCTCCTGCTGTACGCGAGCGCATGCGTGAACCCGATCATCTACGTGATAATGAACGCGCAGTACCGAGCTGCGTACGCGGCGGCGCTGTGCTGCCCGCTGTCCCGGCTCGCCGGCCTCACCAGCGGTGCGTATCCCTCATCGCCCGCATGCCACCACGTCAAGAGACCGGAGCGCACGTCCGCGCTCGCCTCCTATATACGAACCTGAAGGTATCATCGCTTCGACTTCCTTGTGCACGGTGCTGTGTTTAGATTTGCATGGTAGACGCTTTCGATTTGCTTTCACACACGCAAATACATTGTTTCGTCTTATCTAAAAAACTTTACCTGTAAAAACCATTTATTATTTTAATTTTAAAACAAAAACAAAAACTAATTGCTTCAATTAAATAAATTAGACATATTCAAACATTCGCCACCGATAGAGTTTCTGAAACACAGCACGAAGGTTTTATAAGCTAAATCAAATTTGCTGTGTATCTTTTGACAACTACTATAATAGTCACCGTCAGATTTCTACAATAATGATGCAACACGCAAATGTGCTTACTGTCTGATGCTTTTGATAACTATAAAATAAATAAAGTAGTCATGGCGCGAAATAACTAGTCCCCAATTCTTTTAGAGAAATGGAACGAGCGTCACGGATACAGCTTCAGCAACACGCGAACGGTTCTAAGCCAAGTGTCGCTGGGGGAGTCGAGGGCAGACCCTCGGGGATCCCTGCCTACCGGAAGGTAGAACAATCAGGGGTGTTAAAGGGAGATCCTGGAAGGTCAACGGGAAGTCTACAAAGTCTACGTAGAAATGAGTCGGTTACCAGCGGGCTAGCGTCGCATAATATGAAGATAACAAGATTCGAAATAGACCAATATGGCGCCTAAATGTCGCTCTTTGTCATGACTTACCAAAGATTTATTTACTGCACATGAGTGAGATTTTTATACTCCATTAATGTAATTAATTACGTAATCCAAAAGACATTTAATTTAAAAAATATTTTATATTGCTTAACATCAAATCCGTCCTGCTAATGAGCGACACTTGGGCACTGTACCTACTAACCGTTATGTATATAGTTAAGATTATTATTAAGAATTATAATTTAATATAGCAAAAATTGGATATATATATTGTTGAAAATATTCCTAATTGTCGTTTTTGATGACAAAACTAACTAAACGGATATTTTAAAGAAAAAGATTTTTTACACAATACCAATCAATTCATAATTTCAATAAAATAAATTTATAATACACCTAAGATACATTCCAAATTATAATATAAATACATATATACCTCGAATAAAATACCGATACATTCCAATCTATTAGATATTTTGGATTTTGTTAATTTTAAGAATTGCCAAAGATTTTTTGGGTGTTGCCATGTGTAAAATTCTTTTTTTAATGTAGACTAAATTTACTTCAATATAGGCACGGACCTTGAGCGTTAACTATCAATCTGCCCAGCAACTTTGTTTTTTTGCTTGTTTGATGGTATAAAGCGAAACATGGGAGCGAGGTAATCATCATGTTGTACATTTGCCTAGCCAATCGCACTTCGCTGCAAAACTGTCATTCGTTTTTCGTGATTCGTTCCTCTCCCTTAATTAGTGCCTCATTACAAATCCTTTTTCTCGTCCTCGTGACTGACAAATTTGGCTACCGCTAATACTAATAACATTTTTAACACTTTGTATAATTATAGTAATTTTTCTCTTATGTATAAAAAAACAACATTTTACTGGTGTGCGACGTAAATGAATCGCAAACTAAAGGCAACTCCTGCACGATGAGCAAACCGATCCCCCTCTGTCACCGAGAGCTCAAGATCTTTGCCGATATCTTTAATAATAGTTTTTGATACCTATTTAATGTATTTAATTATTGCTTAGTAAAATTTTAATACCATGACAAGAAATATATCATTAGAATAATCATTTTATTTGTCCATGAATATTAAATGTATATTTCTGAGTAAGTGTCAGTATTTTGGACATATCAACGTAAGATTATGAGTGAAGTTTAGTATATAAATATTAATATTTTCACGACAAATTTATGTACCACAATGCCATATTAATTTTTAAGGATAGTGAAATGCGACACGCTTAATTTTTATGGTTATTTAGGTCATTTTATTTATTTTGTTTTTCGCTATTAGTTATTAATGTAAAGTTATGGAGATTGTTAATGTAATAAATGAATATGAATTATTATGAGGGTATTTTTTATCACTCGCAGCGAAACTGTATTTTATTCATTAAAATGTTATAGATTTTTTTTTTTTTTATGATGCACCATTGAACCCACACATTGTACCAAGGACCGTTGATACAAGTCGTAAATACATTCAGAGCGAGGCAAAAACTAATATGTTTTTAAACTGTGTTCCTGCAAGTCAAGAAATATAAAAACTCATTGGATTTCGAACATTTACGATCTTGTGCCGTGAGATACTAGCGACTACTCCACTATTCGATTAAGGTCGTCTGTCCTCTGATGATGGATCTACCAAAGCTCACTTTAAGTACACGGTCACTTATTCCAGAATATTACCAAACACACAAATAGGACGCGTTCTTGTACTTCTGTTAATTAACATTTAACTGATTTAAATAAATCAATCTTGTAAAGATACTCCGTGTATTATTCTTTTTAACCGACTTCCAAAAAAGGAGGAGGTTCTCAATTCGACTGTATTTTTTTTTTTTTTTTTTTTTTTTTTTTTTTTTATGTATGTTACATCAGAACTTTTGCCCGTGTGGACCGATTTCGACAAATTTTGTTTTAATCGAAAGTTGGTGTGTGCCAATTGGTCCCATTTAAATTTATTTGAGATCTAACAATTACTTTTCGAGTTATATCTAATAATGTGTTTTTACTTGACGCTTTTTTCGTCGACCTACGTTGTATTATACCGCATAACTTTCTACTGGATATACCGATTTTGATAATTCTTTTTTTGTTGGAAAGGGGATATCCCTAGTTTGGTACCGTGATAAGGAAACTAGGATCTGATGATGGGATCCCAGAGGAATCGAGGGAAACTCTCGAAAATCCGTAATAACTTTTTACTGGGTGTACCGATTTTGATAATTTTTAATTTAATCGAAAGCTGATGTTTATCATGTGGTCACATATAAATTTTATCGAGATCTGATAACTACTTTTTGAGTAATCTTTAATAACGCGTAGTTGCTTGACTATTTTTTCGTTGATCTACGTTGTATTACTTGTCGATGTAATTGAAGTCGGTTTTTTTTTCGTTTGCGAGCAAACACAATTATTAAAATAAAAATCTCTTTCACTTCTGATTTCTAATGTATATAAATATATATATATATATATTTATTTATTTATTTATTTATTTCATATATATATATATATATATATATATATATAAGCGAAAGGTCACTCATCACGAACGAAAGTCCTGTGTTTTTGAAGTAAGAGAATTGAAATTTGAAATGTATGCTCTATAGATGGTGAAGAGGTGTCCAAATAATGCATCGTAATCTTTATATATAAACTAGCTGCTGCCCGCGACGTCATCTGCGTGAACGCTATACAGCACCAAAAATACCTACGATTATACCTTTTAAAATAACATTCATTTACCCGTTTCTTCTTTACTTTTCAAATCTACAGAAAAATCTCATAGATGGCGCTGCTTTAAAATTGTCTTGTCTACCTAGTTATTTTCGTTTAAATTATGTTTATGGGCTTAATTACTTATATTGCGTGATTTTTATATTGTGAAGCTAGCTTATATAGCATGGTTATTAACATAATAACAACAACATTCAAATATGCGTCGTTAGATTACACGTTGTTACAGAATTTGTTGAGGAAATAAAAGTTCACTGCTCGTTCCCGGTAGGTGATAGCATGATAATATGTAGCCTATATGTTGACCTGACTTCTTAATAATATTCGTGCCAAATTTGAAGTAAAACCATGCGGTACTTTTTGAGTTTATCCCGGATATACATACAGACAAACAGACAAAAATTCTAAAAACTATATTTTTGGCTTCGGTATCGATTGTAGATCACACCCCAAGTATTCTTTTAAAAAAATATTCAATGTACAGTTTTGACTTTCCTACCATTTTATTGTATGTATAGAAGAGAAAGGTCACTGACTCACTCATCACGAGAACTCAAAAACCGCTGGATGGTCCATCCATCTAAGATGGACAAAGATGAAATTTGGCAGGGAGGTAGATTATAGTTAGTAGACGTCCGCTAAGAACGGATTTTGCGATATTCCACCGCTAAGGGGGTTTAATTGGGGTTGATAGTTTGTATGAAACAGATCTTCGTCAGTGTTCACGTCTCGGCTCCGTATGTTAACACAGGCACGATGAATTGCTCGAAGACTTTTGTCTTCAAGCATTGCGGAATCTTCGAAGTGGAGACTCAACGAAGCCTGCCAAACGCCGTCCAGCCCAACCAAATCTACCTGTCGGCTTTCTTCTCGTAGTTGTTGTGGCCTATTTGGATGGTATGGCCTAGGTAAACATAATCCTGAACAACTTCGAGAAGGGTACCATCGACTGATACCAGTCTCAGTATGACTTGGTTGACAACATATACTTTGTTTTGTCCAAGTTCATACCGAGACAGACTCGTCGAAAGGACTCGTTTAGATCGGTCAGTATTTGGCCTAGCTTATACAACGTCTCCGCAAAGGTGACGATATCGTCGGCGAAATGAAGGTGAGAGATGCATGCGCCGTTGACATTGACGCCTCGTTCCCCCCAATCGAAGGTCTTAAAGACATCCTCCAGCGCAGTGGTAAGCAGTTTCGGTGATATTACATCTCACTGTCTTACCCCACGCCAGAGGAAAATTATTCTTGTTCTCTGTTCTTGGATATGAAAGGTCATCGTCGTCGCATCGTAGATACATCTCAGTACCTCGATATATCGCCAGTCGATATGAAATCTCTGCCGTTAGTCTAAATCCCAGGTCTCGACAGACTCGAAGGCTTTCTCATAGTCCACAAATGTCATACAATAATATAATAAAATTGAATATTTAACTGACTGCAAAACGTGCATTTAACTGTGTTCTTATTGTGTCGAATACATCATTGAAAAATGTAAATTAAAAAAAATATATAATATATATATATATATATATATATATATATATATATATCTTGTTTTGAAATTGATAAACTGAAGATAATTCTTCAAAATGTTTTTTTATTTTTATTTTCAGTCGAGTGTTACTCATGGGTTCCGCCTTGCATCATGCGTGCTGTTGAAACACGCTGGGGACAGGGTAGTTACCTCCAACTTTCAAACAAAGATGTTCGAGACTTGTTGGGAATTTCTCTGTAACTTTTCAGATAACTTACCATTATTAAATTCGCGTTCATGGAATCTGGTTTATTTATATTCCAAATGTGGGAGAAGTTTTCATTAGTTCAATTTATAGTTTGTAAGAGTCCGAGGGACCCCCTGAGCTCAAGGGCCCCGAGGCCCTGTCTCGCTTTGCCCCTTTATAGCTACGCCACTGGGAACAATGTACCCGTTAGATCGAAAATTTTGATATGATGATTTTATATTCGATTCTAAGAAACCGCGGCGCCGTCGATAGTGTGTTCTAGAACCCGTATCTATTCAAAGTTTAATATTAAAATGAAAATCTTTGACAGGAGACGACACCGTGCTATTTTTGATTAGTACGATTTTATTTTTGTGTTACCCATTAGGGAATTCTAAGCATAAAATAAAATGCTCAGTAATTTATTTCTTTTTTTTAATGATATGAGAAAGTAGTACTAATATAAGCTATTACAACTTTACTTAGTACTAATATAATAATGATTACGACAAAAATCAAACTACTTTTACACGTTAGTGTAAAATTATGAGAATATTTTTTATGATGCGCGCGCAAGCCGTCACAAAAAAGCGATACCCTGAAGTTAGCTAGTCAACGAAGAAGAAGATAGCAACGTGAAGTTAGCTAGACTATGAAGTATAACTTCTTAGGTGCTTACACAAGTACACATACACTATTTTAATAATGTGTTATAGAAGTTTTATGGTCTAAATACCCAAATCCAGTAAATAAAAATATCTTATTGTGAAACTACATCGCACATAGACAAGCCTATATCTTTTGGAAAAAAACCATAAATAACAATTGGCAGCACTACAAAACAATTTGTTAAAAGTCACTGTCACCTAAACGCCAAATTGCCAATGGCTACATATCGCGATTAACATGATAACCGATGTGGGTATTTTCTCGATGAAATAAACATTTTATTACATCAAATGGTGCAAACTTAGATAGTTCATTTGATTTTATTTATTAATTTTTAGACAATAAAACCTAAAAAGTGTACTTGAGATTATACAATTAGATTTATTTAACATTTGTGACTGTGCTTTGAACGTTTCAATAAAACTCTTCAAAAATGGATGTTGTCGGCAGTGAAATTGGTCAAAAGATGCGGGTAAATAGTAGAATATTTTATATAATACTCTAAAGTAATGTTGAGTCGAGTCTTAAATTAATGAATCCAAAATACCCAAAGCATATTTAGTACATAACTATCGTAGAACCTTTGCTTAATATTGATTAGATATCTATAATAAAAGACCATTCTCAAATTACTACGATGTGTATTTTTATTAATCGAAAGTGGTTGTTTTCAGTCTGCAATCAAGGCCAAGCTTACTGAACTGGGCTGTTATGTGGGTAAGTTTCTTATGTTTTTGTATTTTCTCCTATAAGGGATACTTTTAGGGAACCTTACTCCACTCTCGGTTCGTCTATATGCTACTTGGTCATTCTGCCATAGAGCAGTATCTTTAGAAATGTAAGAAATCAAATAAAAACTTACTAGTGTTATGTTACTAGTAGAAAGACCAATACAGAAGTAAACTAAAATTAGAATTTTGTAACTTCAGCATTCATTGATATTATTTACATCAGTTCTAGTCTGAGTCGTTCAAAAAAGTGCCATAACCCCAAAAAAGTGACAAATATTTATTACTGGTTTATCACTCATGGTTGAATAATTATCCAACAACTAGTGACTTATTTTATTGAAGTTAAACTTCTTTAGGCACATGAGGGTAAAATTTTTACGGATGAAACGGCAACGTTTTGATGAAATTGCAACATTTTTATAGAAGACTCTGGACCGGAAATCTGAAGCTTTTGTTTAGTATAAATATAAACAAATTTCTGAAAACCAACAACACAAATAACAATACATAGCAATTATACTAAACAACATTTGCTAATGATAGGTCTTCACGTATAAGAACTACATATTAAATAAACATTTCATGCAGACAAAATGATTGCACATCAAGATTTTACACAACCTTTTTTAAAATGAAATATTATTATTGTTATTTATTATTTTTATTTTACAATAAATACACGAATACAAGTGTGTATAAAAGGTGGACATAACGCTAATGCATTTTCTACCAGCCAACCTTGGTATGTGCAAGAAAGTATATTCTGTAGGTCTACAATAAAAAATAATACAAATAATATAATGTAACATTACATTACATATTATGATATAATACTAAATATCATGTGGAATTAAACTGTAACCCTCCTGCTGCTGTATAAGGAAAAGAAGCATTTGTCCGATAGTGGGATGTTAAAGGCTTACTCAGTTTTCTGTAGCCATTTATTTTAGCACTGCCTAATTGTGTCCATTAATAAATTACTAACTCACATTAACTAATAAAATTATTCTTAGCTAGTTTACAATAAATATTATAATTATTTAGATATATGTATATTTTTGAAGTATTTGGGATTCATATGCTAATTTAATATGAAAAAGTGAAAATGTACTAATGAAATAAATAAATGAAATTCTATTTACAGATGATGAGTTACCTGACTACGTGATGGTGATGGTAGCAAATAAACGTACCAGGGCCCAGATGGAGGATGACTTACAATTATTTCTCGGTGACAATACTGAACTATTTGTGAATTGGTTACACCAGGTGCTTAAAAAACTTCAAGAAGTTACAGTGACGGCACCATTAAGTGAGTATACTTAATATAATTTTTATTTATTTTATCATAAAACTGGGTTGGCAAAAAGAATATGGCCCACTGTTAGGTGAGAGGGTACCGTAGCCTACTACCCCTGCAGCACCAGAAGCAAGTGTAATGCCAATCCTATCCTCAAGCCTCCACAGGAACACAGCACTACTTACGAGCGGTGCTATTTACCTGTGTCTGTAAGGTTGAGGTACCTCAAAAAAGAATTCAAATTACATATACTGTTTAATAATAAAAAATATATACTTACTGTGTTCGTTTTAGCAATGGAAACAATTTATATGACATTAGTGACCCTCCATTAGGTAATGAACTATTTAAACAATGTTAATTACAATTTATTATAATTGATTCTTAATCATTTATAACTGACTTCCAAAAAAGAGGTTCTCAATTCAACTGTATTTTTTTCTTTACGTATGTTACATCAAAACTTTACCGGGTGGACTGATTTCAATAATTCTTTTTTTAATCAAAAGGTGGTGCTTGTCATGTAATCCATACAAACTTATCGAGATCTGACATTTACTTTTGGAGTTATATCTAATAATGCGTATTTGCTTGACTATTTTTTCAGCGATCTACGTTACAACATATATATTATACTTCATAACTTTTTACTTGTTGTACAGTTTTTTGATGATTCTAGTTTTAATCGGAAGCCGATGCTTGTTTTGTGGTCTCATTAAAATTTGATCGAGATCTGATGAGTAATCTTACATAATGCGTATTTACTTGACAATTTTTCCTTCTACCTACAGTGTATTACTTTTTGATGTAATTGAAGTTGTTTGTGAGCAAACACAATTATCAATAGAAATAGTAATGGTGCTTAAGCTGATAATTTGTTAATGTAATCTTAATAATTAATGCTTCTATTTAAAATTATAAACATAAATTTATATCAGTATGCTGTTTGTGTTCAACACATGAGTTCACTTCATTTTTGGCGCGAACTCGTGGAGGCCTATGTCCAGCAGTGGACTGCAATAGGCTGAAATGATGATGATGATGATGCTGTTTGTATTCATACAAATTATATAAGTCTTGTTTTTTTTTTATTATTTTAGAAGATCTTGAGAAAAAGAAAGAAAGATCTACATCTAAAGACAGAAAGGATAAAAAAGATAAAGATAAATCAAAGAAGGCCGAGTCTTCTAAAAAATCAAAGAAAAAGGAAAAAGAAAAGAAATCTAAAAAGAAAGATGAAAAGAAATCCAGTAAACATAAGAAAAAAACTAAGCATGAAATGATTCGTCCCAATATCCCACCTTTACTTATGAATATGGAGAAAGAATCTGAACCATCTATAACAGACGTATTTGCTGGTCAAATATTAAAGAATCATGGGATATCACTTGAATCATACAAAGATGATCCAAAACAAATAGAAAAAAAGATTGTAATTAATGAATTAAAACGACCAATAGTGCCTATAATTGATCCTGCTACTATATCTTCACAAATTGAAACAACGTCAACTTTGGAAAATAATCAAAAAAATTCTGATGAAACAAATGAAACTCCGGCTGTAGCAAATCCTAGAGATGATAATATTAAGGAAATGAATAAGATTGAAGCGAAAATACAAGGATTAAGACAGAAATTAGTTGAACAAATGGATTCTATCTCAGACGATGAAGACTTTTTGAATATAAGAACTGAGGCAGAGGAACTAATGAATGATTTCGCGGAGGATGTTTTTCAGGTATGTTAAAACTATATTAAATAAAACTAGTCACTTATTTTTAAATGAGTAATTTAATTAAAATGCAAAATATTTACTTCTATTATCTAAAGTATAATTAACATTATACTTAGTGTCTGTTTTATCAGTTACTGACAAATCTATTGAATGTTTGATGGTGTTGAAGAGAAAATTAATCAAATATATTTTCTTTTCCTCTCTCCAATACCAATTTATATGTCAGATATTTCTATTATATCTTTATTTTTTTTTTTAATTTTTAGATAAATTATAAATTTTTTATTTTATTATGATTTGAACAAAAATAATTGCTGATTGTTTATGACTTTATACACGTTAGTAATATGTTACAATGAATACTACACAACCTGCTTTCGAATGAAAACCGCTTGGTTTCTACTTTGTTGACTGTCACTTTGCACACGAATGCACAACTAAGTTTGATTTAAATATTTAATATTCATATATAAACATGTGTCTTGTAATATTTCATTGCATGTACCTTTTAGATACAATAGTTTGCTTTTGTTGGATGTATCGACAGTTGTGTAAATATAGTCAGTTACAAAATAAAAGACCCTACATTTAAGAGAATGAGAGCTAGCCGGTTTTCTTGTTCTATAACTTGTATTGTTCGTAATAAATTATTAAAATAAAATAATATTTTTCAGGAAATATCTCAACCTCCTCCAGTAACACCACCTTTAAAACCTACTAAAACACTAACACCCATCCAACAACCGTTACATCAAAAACCAAATTTACCCAAAGAACCAGAAACCCTTCCCCAGATAGAATTGAATCTACCCAAAAGGTCAATACGCGAGAGGTTGGGTACCCGCGAACCAACGGTTACGAGTCAAGAAGTAAAGGAAAATTTATCAACAAAAAAAGCAGAGAGTCCTGAAAGGTTGTTAATTACAAACTCATTTAAGGTAGTAAGGACAAAACTTTTTAATTCCTAAGGTTTACGATCGGCATAATTTTGAGGTTATCGATATTTACTAATTTTGCTTTTTTTTATTTATTTTATCAGACATTATTGTTCAGTTACAAAATATTTGTGGCTAATCCAATAAATATTTTGAGCATAATTTTCGTTCATGGCTGATATCCAATTTCTTGATATAGGCACAGTAGTAATCTTCACAACATGACGAGTGAATTTCTCTATCACATTGTATTTCAATATATAAAAAAAATGTTAAGAATCATCACTGAAATATTAAAATAACAATAAGTAATTATTCATTTTATATTCATTTAGTTTGACATTTTTCAGTGCAAAGATATCAGATGATGTTGCCAATTTCAATTAGGATACATACTACAAGAAGGAGATTGGTCTAATCTCAAAATATATCATTAGCAGTAGTTGTTTGAAGCATGCACTGACTACTGGTAGATTTTTTACAGTAGTTTCGCTTAGCATTGCTAGTGTGCTTTGATAATTATTGGTAGGAATGACTTTTACAATTAAAGGGTCAAGAGAATGTTGCCATATCATGTCCTTTTTTACCGACTTCCAAAAAAGAAGGAGGTTCTCAATTCGATTGTATTTTTTTCGATAACTTTTTTTAATCAAGAGGTGGTGCGTGTCATGTGGTGCCATTTCAATTTAATTTAGATTAGTAGAAGTACTTTTCGAGTTACATCTAATAATGCGTTTTTACTTGACTATTATTTATTATAGTTGTCGATGTAATTGAAGTTGGTTTTTCTTTCGTTAGCGAGCAAATACTATTATTACTACATATTAGCATGTAAGGTTTTTTTTTTTACATCAAAGCATACCATGTGTTGATTTAGTGTGGATAAGTCACTTATTTTTTTTAACTGTGCTTAATTTTGTTTTTTTTCATTCATTAGATACGTTATTATTTATTTTTTTTGGCGTTTTGCATATTAAAGTAGAGCTTGCTTATTGCTTAGTTATTAATTTAGACATAGATAATAAAAAAAAAACAAAGAAATAAATTAAAGTTGTATGAGTTGATTTCTTCAAAACTATTTTAGAGACAAAACCAAGCGTGAATAAATTTTAATGACAATTTTGTTCTTAATTTATTTTTATATCAATCTGAGATTTGAAATAATACAAGCTAAGTAGTTTAAAGTCAGAAAAATAAACCATGACAAAATATTGTGTATAATCTTGTACGTATAAAAAATTGTTAAATAAATAAATAAATAAACCTTTAAAAATGTCCAAAAGTTTCATGTGACGTTTATTATTCGTCTTATAATTGTTAATAACTTATAATCTTACTCAACGTTGATACATAAAACATTAAAGGACAACAAACATTAGATTTTAAACATTTTAAAATCTAACACAATAAAAAAATAAAAAGTTTGTCTGTAAAGTTGGTTTTCAGACGATAGTTTAACGTGACAACGTCGTAACAAAACGTCTCCTCGAACGTATAGGCCAATCGAGTGATCACTGAGCGTAACGGGACAATGAGCGTAACGCAATGAGTCATCCTTTTTCGTGCATGCCGCCGGCGGTCATCGATTTATTAGACGTTATCACGTCGAAAAAAATGGATAGGTAAAATCGTCATTATGTAATATATAAATTAAATTTGCAGGTTTACTCCTGAAAAGGAAATGGAAATTCGCCCTCAGGTCAAGTCTGCAAAGAGTCGATTAGGAAACCAGAGTGAACCACAAAGGAAACATTCTGTCTCGGAGGAAACCTCTGAGAAATCAGAGTCCACCTCAAAGAGACTGACTTCAAAGTAAGTACTTTAGTTTTTAAAAGCATTATGTTTTAAATTTGACTTTATACGTGACGTGTGACTCTATATAACTTTTATGATGTAAAATTAAACCTTAAACGGATTTCGTCGATAGTAGAAATATAACACATGATATTAATAGTACTAATACTACAAAACAGGCATGCAGTGTTGAAAATAATACACCTCAACGTTTTGTTATCAAGGCATGGTGGCACTTAAGAGCCCATGGTTGTTAAAAAAAATACATAACTACTAATTAAAAAAAAGTGTGTATGTATTTATATTCCGTTTTTTTGGAAGAGTCTTATTTGGTAAACAAACCCCTGTCAATCGTAATTCACGTTTTTTCCGCATTTATCACTCACTTTTACAACACATTAGCTTACGGACATTTGTAAAACTCCATTTACTATTCATTTCACTAAAAACAAATATCAATTTATCATTTTCAACACGTAAAAACTACTAAAATACAAATTCCGCGAGTACAGATAACTAATATTTTTGAATATGACATTTCAATATCTTTTTTTTAAAGACAAATAGGGATGTGGTCATAATATTTTTAGAGGTGAATGAGTATAAGTGAAAAAATAAATGTTTTAGGCCGTAGGATCGACAAATTTTATACAGATAATTTTGTTATATATTTTTCTTTTCGCAATGTACCAGAAAGAGCAATATTTTCCATATATAATATAATGGCTACGGATAAAATGGTCAATAAACACGTTACTAATATAATATAGTTATGAGCGTTAAGTTCTAGTAAGTGTAGTAGCATGCGTCGTTGTTCGTGCCTAATATGTTCCTGCCTAATACGTTCCTAACACGAGCATATTACGAAATAGTGGGCAGAAGTTTATTACTATAGTGATAAACAATCGTATTACTAGTACGTAATGGGTGTTTACCAAAATTGTATAGATCTCATAACTTTTTATTGAACTTATCGTAAAGAAAAAAAGTGTTTCATTATTTTTTATAAATAGTAGTTACAAAAGGTTCGTACATAAACTGTATATCAATGGATATTTTATTGGTCATAGCATATTTCGAGAACCACTGTTAACATCCAGAAAGGAAACCTCCTTTTAGTTTGAGTATCTTGTATAATTGATACTGCTCAGCTTATGTATTGCGCTAGCTGTTGTTTCAATCATTTCAATAGTTAGGCGTTTATGTGTTTTGTAACAAAATTTTCGTCCAATTGAGAATCGTTGAGTTTGAACAATTTTTTCTTTAGTTTTTTATCTTTACACATGATAAGGAATCTTCCTATAGTTTGAGGTCTTATTTAGTTTAAGAATCTCGTACAGTTGGTACGGCAGAAGCATATGATTAAATTATTTAGCTAGGTTTCTTTTAATAATTGAGGTAGGCCACAGCAGAAAGTATCTAGAGCAGCCTGTCAGGGGGAGCTACCTCAACTTTTCAGAAAATCACAGCTAAATAACACTGTTCTCAAGCAGTGTTCCTGTGGTGAGTAAGGTGGCCAGAGCTCCTTAGAAAGGGTCGGGTAATCTCGGCAACGCGCTTTCAATGCGAGCGTCTATAGGCGACGGTAACCGCTTGACATCAGGTGGGCCGTAACCGTAAGATTGTTTGTCGACCTAGTTGTATAAAAAAGAAAAGGTCATTATCACCATCATCATCACCTCAACCTATCGCAGTCTACTGCTGGACATAGGCCACCACAAGTTCGCGGCAAAAATGGCCTGAACTCGTGTTGCCCATAGTCACCACGCTGGGCAGGCGGGTTGGTGACCGCAAGGTTCGCTTGTTGCACCGAAGTCGCTGCTGCTCATCTTTGGTCTGTGTATTTCAAAGCCAGCCGTTGGATGGTTATTCCGCCATCGGTCGGCTTTTTAAGTTTCAAGGTGGTAGTGGAACTTTGTTATCCTTTAGTCGCCTCTAAATACATTGGCCGAAGACGGGCAGCAGCGTCTTCGGTGCGATAAAGCCAGCCCTGCGATCACCAACCCGCCTGCCCAGCGTGGTGACTATGGGCAAAACACATGAGGGTAAAGCTTTAGATTAGGTAAAACCGAATTTCGGGACCGTGGGGGGATGGGGGGGAAGAGGGTGGGGAACGCTACCCCTGGTACCACTGTCACACCTCGGAACCCCATGGTTATGGAGATATCCATGGTTAAAGTTTTGAGGTTAGAAGAAGAATTTCGAAAGTTAGAGGAACGCTTGGCTCCGGCGCTACGGGAAGTGCAGCCCTTCCTTCGCGCCTCCGCGGCACAAAAAAAACACTCTAGGGGTAGGACAGACCAAGACCACGTGGACAGTGGGGTGCTCCTATTCGGTTTTGGGTATTTTTCGAATTTCTAAACCTATATTCTAGCACGCAATGTTACTAATTTTATTAGAATATTATGTCTGACGCGTTATTTTGTTTAAAAGTGTCGATTTGTCACACAATGCAAACAGTACGAGCTCAAAGGTATTATAATAGCTTTAAATTCTTCTTCTAACCTCAAAACTTTAACCATGGATATCTCCATAACCATGGGGTTTTGAGGTATGACAGTGTTACCTTGTATAGATTCCCCTACACCCTCCACCCTCCACACCCAAAAACCCCATAATTCGGTTTTTTTTGTACGGAGCATGAGTGAGCGTGCTTTCGCACGCAAGGGCTGCACTTCCCGTAGCGCCGGAGCCAAGCGTTCCTCTGACTTTCGAAATTCTTCTTCTAACCTCAAAACTTTAACCATGGATATCTCCACAACCATGGGGTTCCGAGGTGTGACAGTGGTACCAGAGCTAGCGTTTCCCACCCACTCCCCCCCCCATCCCCCCACGGTCCCGAAATTCGGTTTTACCTAATCTAGATCTTAGCCCACATGAGTTCACGTTATTTTTGGCGTAAACTTGTGGAGGCCTATGTCCAGCAATGAACTGTATAGGCAGTAATGATGAGTCGCCTCTTACGACAGCCACGGGAAGAGAGGGAGTGGCTATATTCTTTACAGCCTTAGCCACACAGCGTAGTAAAGGTCGTTAAGTAAATTAAAAAAAAAAATAAGTTTTGTCGTTAGTAATATTAGACATTACTAAAAAACATTTTTACGAAATAAGCGTCCCCGGCAGGGTGTCGTCAATAGAGGGCCGCTGCGCGTCCGTGGTGCGCGTGCGGCCGCGGCCGCGCGGCGCCGTGCCCGCCTCCAGCCTGCTGCTGCGGGCCGTGGCCGACGCGCACAAGAGCCTGCTCAGTGTGAGTGCGACACGCGCCGCTCGTACGACTATCTACTTATACTATTAGACCTGCGACGGTTATTGGGGTAGGCCGGGAAGCTCAAAATTCAAACTGAGGTAGAGCACAGCAGGAATTTCCTGTTCAAAATATGGAGCAGCCTGACTGGGGTAGTACCTCGACCTTACAGAAGATCACAGCAAAATAATACTGTTTTCAAGCACTATTGTGTTCCTCTGTTGGTGAGTAAGGTGACCAGAGCTCCTGGGGGATTGGGGATTGGGTCGGCAACACGCTTGTGATGCTTCTGGTGTTGCAGGTGTCTATGAGCTACGGTAATCGCTTACCATCAGGTGAGCCGTATGCTTGTTTGCCGACCTAGTGACATAAAAAAAAAATCGGAGCTGCTTGACTGGCTTGGCAGGACCTCAACCTTAAAGAAGATCACAGCTAAATAATACAGTCGAGTAATGTTGTGTTCTTATGGTGAGTGAGGAAGTCAAAGTGAGGTGAGGGTGAGGGTTTAGGGTTGGAGCTTACGATGCTCCTGGTGTTCAGGCGTCAAGTGGAATGTACGCTTGTTTGCCCTGAAAATATTTAAAAACATGTTGACAAACTTAAAACATATATGTTGTCCCCAAATTACTGCTTCTTTTTGACTGATTTTATTTTTGTACAATGTATAGTAACGTAATTTTTTCTCGCTTGCATCCATTCTTTGTATCTAATACCAATACAACAACACGAACAACGAATGTACAACGAATATTGTACAACGAATTATTTATTTGTTAGTTTGTTGAAATCAAATGTAGGTATAACACATCTAGATCAACATCAAATTCCGATCCCAAAAGTAAACTAAAAATTTACGTAATTAATTTTTTTTTTTTTTTTTTTTGTATATATCCTTCTTTGTTACAGAATTAGGCCTTGGTTGTACATTAATTTTAAATAATTTAAAGTTACTTTATTTTAATAATTTGACTATTTACTATTTATAATTGTCTGCATTGAAAAACTAACTATAAACATAACAGCGTATATTATTTATTTATATCATATTATATTATTAATATCATATTACTCTAGTTATATCATACTTTGTTTTGTTATAAATAATCCATTAAAAAGCACATAAAAATTCTATTCTCACCAGATACCACCAAAGGTAGATCACGAAACGCAAAAAGTTAAGCGTGCGTTAGTACTGCCAATGCGACGCGCGGTGGAAACGCAAAAGATAGTCATACAAGTGCCCGTGGACACGCACTCAGACAGCCAGGAAGACATTATACGCTTGGGCGAGATGGACAGTGAGGGAGATGATAAAACACCCAAGTAAATTTAATATATTTTATTATTAATTATACTTTTTATTATTGTTTTAAAAATATAAGGCCTTAAACATAATCAATAATTTAATAAAACATGTTATTTTTTAAATATTGTGGCTGTTCAAGGACTATTATATAGCTATAATATATAGCTCTAGTCGCGTGTTGGAGCTGACACACACATTTTTTATTATTTGCACTAAAGTGTACAAAATATACTAACAGTATTAGTCAATCGTAAAAAGATATATAAATTGTATGTCATTTTGTCGTTAGTAATATTAGACATTACCGAAAATCCTTTAATTTTCTCCGTTCCTTTTATTTTGTATTGTTTTTTTTTTGGTTTTCAATTTTTTCCTTGCTAATGATATATAGCTCAGATTTATGTAAAGTAACGTTTTTCTTTTACATACACATAAAAGCATTATCAGCTAAATAAAATATAAAATACATTATTAAATGTCCGAGTTTAGAAGCTCTTCCATACATGTTTAATTAATTCATTTTTGTATCAATACAAAAGACACTGTATTGTATACCAATATTGTACAACGAATTATTTATTTGTTAGTTTGTTAAAATCAAATGTAGGTGTAACACGTCTAGATCAACATCAAATTCTGATCCCAAAAATAAAATAAATTTTGTGTCACGATGTATGTTAGCGATAAACTCCGAAACTACTGAACCAATTTTTATCAAATTTTGTAGCATCTGTAATCTGGTGAAACTTATGAGATATGTTAATTTTTATCTCGATTATTGATCTCAATATTTTTTATTGCAAATTATGTTTATTATACGACTTTAGTGTGTATTTATCGACTAGTTCTGTAAAACCCTAATAGATGGCGGTTTTCCTTCTAAGTTGCAAATATATCCGGTAGATGGCGCCGTATTCCTATTTTTAAATTATAGATGATGCATTTGAATATATATATATTAATAAATTATAATTACTGAGCCACAGTAATGCGTGGCTGGGTCCTACTAAAAGATCTAGTAAAAAGTTTTAAAACTATTTCAACTATTGTTACAGAAACACAAAGAAGGATGTCCACAATCCTCATAATATAACAAAAGTTATTAACAATACTGAATATAATTCAAATAGAACGAATCGCCAAGACAATAACCTTCTAGAGACCATGTAAGTTCCTTGAAATACCTGCTATATATCCTATAATATGAATAATAATATTTTAAATGATTTATATTTAATATAATAGAATTAATTTTGATGATAGACATTTTAATTAAATCACTGTATGTGTCAAAATTATTTCTATTGTTTTAGTTTTTGTGTTAAAAATGCATAATTTAAGCAAACGGCACAGATTTCTTGAATGTTTCAGTTTTAGTATATTTAAAATATGTTGTCAATCTAACTATCTTCATTAAGTCAACCGTAAAAATAAAGAAATAAATAAATAAATTGTTGCAGCACCGTTCATAACACTACAGTCGATAAAGACAAAGGAACACAATTCATTGTCACAATGGATGGCTATCACCCGAACGCATTTCTAGCTAAGAAATTAATGACAGAAGGCCTCTTAGACGAGGATGATTCTACTAAAAAATTAATAGAACCATTAAAACCTAAGCAAAAAGACACTAATCAAACTAAAGAAAATGTAGCAATAACAGAAAATAATAATGAAACCACGTCAATTGATTCTAAGAAAAGAATATCTAGTACAAGCGAAGAAAGTGAGACTCAAGTAATTATTAACAAACAAGAAATTCAAGCTGAAAAGAGAAAGACAGAGAATAATGAAGAATCTAAAGTCGACGACCTTCAGGTACCTCCAGTTAAGAAAAGAAAAGCTTCGCCAATAATATTTGATGTTGACAAGAAAGAGAATGAGAAAGATAAAGAGAGGATAAGAGAGAGAACTGTTAGCGCCAGTAGTGATAGTGTGACGCTGAATACAAGCGCTAGTACCCATAAATACGATGATTTACCTCCGTGTAAGTGATTTTTATTACAATTTCAGTATAGCACTTTTCACTCTTATATTATTACTAACTGAACCCATACACATTGTTTTCCCCTATATGTTATTTGCCACTCTTTAAACCCCCCCCCCCCGCCTTGTAACTTAGGGGTATGAAAAATAGACGTTGGCCAATTCTCAGACCTACCCGCTATACACACAAAATCTCAATGTAACCCCCTCCCTCCTTATGATATTTCGTGATGTTTTTCTGGACTCCCCGTCTTCAAGCGTCACGTGATTAATGTACGACCCCTATATGGCTAATACAAATGACTCTCGTGAGCGGGAATCGAACTTGCGACTTGCGCGTCGTACAAATCGTCGCCGTCGTCGTAAGTTAACGTTTATAGGATTGAAATATAGTTTTTTTTTTCTTTTTAAATTGAGTAAAAATATCAAGAACTGGTGTAACTTATGTATACTACAATTCACAAAAAATAAATTAATTAAAATAAGCGTAAATGTAACCTTTCCTTTTTTTTACAGTAAATCAAACGGAACGTAAGCCGGTATGGTGTCGTACGTTCCCGCTTTGCCGCTTCGGATCATCGTGTGCCTTTCAACACCCGCGCTGCAAGTTCGCGGCCGCCTGTACACGTCGCAACTGTCCCTACTCGCACTCGCCCCTGGCGCCCCTCACCGCTCCGACGCCCCTCGCGCCCCTCGCCCCCCTCGCCCCGACTGTTGGGGTGCCCCTGCTTGGTAATAATAATTTGCTATTTACTACATAACATAAATCATTTAACATATTTTATAATATTTATTAATTATGTTTGTACTGTGTGGCTACGGTACTAAAGAATATTGCTACCCCCCCTCTCTTCCCGTGGGTGTCGTAAGAGGCGACTAAGGGATAACACAGTTCCGCTACCACCTTGGAACTTAAAAAGCCGACCAGTGGCGGGATAACCATCCAACTGCTGGCTTTGAAATACACAGGCCGAAGGCGGGCAGCAGCGTCTTCGGTGCGACAAAGCTCAGCCCTGCGGTCACCTGCCCAGCGTGGTGACTATGGGCAAAACACATGAGTTCGCGCTATTTTTGGCGTGAACTTGTGGAGGCCTATGTCAAGCAGTGGACTGTATAGGCTGTAATGATGATGATAATAATGATTAATTATGTTTTGGCAAATAGTTCTCGATAAACTTTGTAATTGTGCCTTAATTGTAGTGACACGGATATAAAAATATAATTAATTTACATATAACAAATAAAAAAACGAGTGTGCTAAAGACCACACGACTGAAGTAAAACTTCTTTAGCTTTAGGTTTACACTGTGTATTAGATATACGAAACGTATCTAACTGGCTATGAGAGAAAGAGAAAAAGAAAATGTGTCCTCTCTCACATCCTTCGTTCGCCTCGCCCATCACACTTTTCGTAACTCTCTCGTCCCGCATTCACCAGCTTACACCCCAAGTCAAGCGTGCGTGAAGAAGTTTAACTTCGAAAAAATGGAATTAAATAGTATTTAATATATTTTCTTTATTAAATTAGTGTACTGACTGAAGGACACGTAGATATGAATGATGGTTGTGTCAATAGTACATTACGATTCAGCCTGTAACATCTCACTGCTGGGCTTAGGATCGGAGCTTAATTCATCACGTTGGTCACTACGGTTTTGCGTTGCTGTTTTTTTTTGTACATGTACTCACGTGTTATAATTACCTGTCGATATCAAATATATATTGAGAATGGTTGTTTTGCTAGCAAACGAAAAAAAAACGACTTTAATCACATCGGCAAGTAATACAACGTAAGTAGACGAAAAAAAATTAACATAAGCACTAATCGTCACTGCGATTTTCGAGGGTTTCACTCGATTTCTCTGGAATTCCATTACCAGATCCTGGTTTTCTTCCAACAAAAAAATAATTATAATAAAAATCAAAGAATTATGAAAATCGGTTCATAAAAGACGAAGTTATCCCCGAAAATACATAAATATATATATACGGTCTAATTGAGTAACCTCCTCCTTTTTTGAAGTCGGTTAAAATCACAGACGTGTTTCTAGAGATATACCTTTAAATCTAGCTTTCATCTTGATCTAGAAAATGTCGACTATAATTTTAGTGAAATTGTAACTTGAAATGTTCAAGCGTATAAAGTGACGAAAAAAGTAAGTTAAACATTTAAATAACATTTTTTTATTAATTCCAGCGTCTCACGTGGTACCGGCAGCAAATTACAAATCGATATCAGCGGTGGTACCTCCCAGTATGTGCAAGTTCTACCCAAACTGCGTGAATCCCGCCTGCCACTATTACCACCCTAAACCCTGCAGATTCGGCAAGGCTTGCACAAACAAACTCGAGTGCAATTTCTACCATAATGATATGCCTGCTAAATGGAAATATTCTATTTAGAAATATATTAATGAGTGATGTTATGAGTGTCTTTGTTTTATTTGTTATAATCCTTCTGTTACGCTTAGCAAGCTTAATTTATGTTATTTCTTAAACAAATAATTAAAATTCGTGTCTTTTTGTATATTAAAATAACTGCTTTTTACTAAATGCATATGGATACGGTACATATACCAAAAAGAAAAAAAAAATTGTCTGTCTTTTTGTTCCGGCTGATCTCTGAAACGGCTGGACCGATTTTGACGAGATTTCAACTGACAGATAGCTGATGTAATAAGAAGTAATTAGGCTACCTCTATTTTAGAATTTATAAGTCTGCGAACTGAACGATAACGTTTTTGTTAAATTCCACGCGGACGAAGTCGCGGGCACAGCTAGTTATAATAATCACCATTTTACTTTTCATCACTAAATAAAACACAATATGTTACATAGCAGCATATACATTTAAATCTATATAGCTAAATATTTTAAGTGTTACTTCAATTATTATTAATGTAAGTAATTGTTTTTTTATTTTACACATTTTTTTTTTAAATCAAGAAACAGACATGACAAAAGAGCATAGACTACGCTCTTTTCTTTAATTATTACCGACAGCGCATTCATTGTCCGACATACATAGATATTTTTTTTTTTTTTTTTTTTTTTTTTTTTTATGTAGTATTTGCAATCAGTCTGTCCTAACTATAAGCAAATTGGTTGTGATATTCGTCTGTGGCTGAGTGTGCCTCCAATGAGACATCTACTCTCAGTTTTTCTCCAGTTCACTGTCTGTTTTGTAGTTCCAGTATGTTATGCCTTCTTAGCCTTTTGATACAGTCGTCGATAGTTAATTGACGGGCTAGCTCATTCGGGTGGTTTAATAGCCTTTCTTTATATCTTGAGGTATTGGACCGGATCTCGTGCCTCACAGAATTCATCGATAGGTGTTGCATGATCTCATTGTTGGTGACATACCAGGGTACATTGGCTATAGATCTGAGTATCTTGTTCTGTTGCCTCTGGATTACATTTACATTAGAGTCGCTTGCGCTTCCCCATAGCTGTATCCCGTACATCCATATTGGTTTAATTATCGCTTTGTAAAGCAAGAGCTTGTTATCTAGCGATAGTTTTGCGTTTCTACCTAGCATCCAGTACAGATTCCGGTGTTGTATGGATATTTCGTCTCTCTTGGCCTTAATGTGGTTTTTCCATGTTAGACGACGATCGAGGTGTAGACCCAAATATTTTACGCAATCGCTGGTGGGTAGTATGTTGTCGCCAAGTTTTACCGGAGGGCAATTTCCGTGTCGGAGGGCAAAAGTTACCTGCACCGATTTAGTAGCGCTTGCTTTTATCCGCCACGTCTGCATCCATTTGTTCACTTTATCTAGGCCAACTTGTAGCGTATCCGATGCTTGTCTAGGGTCGGCACTAGAAGCAAGAATTGCGGTATCGTCTGCGTAGGTGGCAGTTACAACGCCGGGTGTTAAGGGCAGATCAGCCGTATAGAGCGTGTAGAGCACAGGTCCAAGGACTGACCCTTGCGGTACTCCAGTATTTATTGCATTGAAATCTGAAGTTTCCTCAGCCTCTTTAACGTAAAAAATTCTCCCAGACAGATATGATTCCAGTATAAGGAAATAGCTATGGGGTAGAGTCTGTTTTATTTTGCAGAGTAGACATCTGTGCCACACCTTGTCAAAAGCTTGTTGTATGTCCAGGAAAGCCGACGAGCAATATTCCTTGTTTTCTAGGCTCCTTCGTATCGATGCACAGACTCTGTGGGCCTGTTCCACGGTTCCATGTTGAGGTCTAAAGCCAAACTGGTGATTCGGTATAGTATCTCGCTCCATGAGAATTGGAGCTAATCTCCTGAGTAACAGCTTTTCAAAGACTTTTGACAGTACCGGTAGCAAGCTAATTGGTCGATATGAAGTTTTATCATATGGTGTTTTGCCTACTTTGTGGATCATTATGATTTGTGAAACCTTCCATAAGCTAGGGATGTACTGGAGTCTAAGCATAGCGTTATAAAGCGCTGTGATGAGGACGATGGCCTTTCTTGGCAATTGCACGAGTATTTCTTTGGTGATCAGGTCGAATCCCGGGGCCTTCCTGTTATCAAGGTTTCTGCTGATCCTCTGAACTTCCTGTGGAGATGCAGGTTTAATGGGTAGATCTAGTTGTAGGTCTTGGGCTAGTATCGAGTTCACATCAATGTCCAGGTTTTGACCCGCAGCCTCATTAGGCGAAAAGACCATTGACAAGTGTTCTGCAAACAAGTCTGCTTTTTGTTTATTTGTTCTGGCCCACCCGCCATCACCAGATCTGATAGGGGGCTTGAGTTCCTGAGGTCTATCACCTGCTTTCGCGGATCGCCACAGCGAGTAGTTGGTAGAGCTAGTTGCTGTCATAGTTTCTAGTTTGCTTTGAAGTGTGTCGTCGTCAGCCTCTTTGATCATTTGCCTCAATTCGACGATAGCTCTATTTAAATCCCTCTTGTCCTCACGATGGCGACTCAGATGCCATCTGCGGCGAAGCCTGCGTTTCTCTGCGATTTTATTTCTTATTTCAAGGGGATAATTTGTGTGCAAACGTTTCTTTTTCAACTCTGGGGTGTTCCGCCAGCATGCTTCCTGGACAACTTTGGTAAATCTCTCCAGCGCTGCATCGATTTCCATTGTAGTTTTCAGTTTAATGTTTAGTTGCACAGAGTCCTCAACAAATTCCCGGAAGCCACTCCAGTCCGTATGCGAGTTACTAAGGCGCATGGGTCTTTCAAACTCGATTATAGTAGTACTGAATGTAAGTATTACAGGAGTGTGATCAGACGAACTGTCAAAACATGGATCGACTTTAAGGTAGCCCCCGGAAATGCCACCGGTAATGAAAAAGTCCAGCAAGTCTGGCAGTTTGTTGTTATCCGTTGGCCAGTATGTCGGTTGAGGAGTGGAAGCGATGCGCAGGCCCATTGTATCGATGCACTGTTTGAGTTGTCTACCCCTCGTAGTAATTAGTCTTGAGCCCCAGTGAGTATGCTTCGCGTTCCAATCACCTCCAGCAACAAATCTAGTACCCAACGTAGCGAAATAAGCTGAGAACATGGTAGTGTCTATGCTATGTTTTGGAGGGCAATAAACCGCTGACATGGTAAGGTGTCCATTGTTGTCCGCTAGAGCTATTGTAGTAGCCTGAATATAATCCGTCTTGTACTCAGCTAGAAGATGGTGCTTTATATTTTCCTTAACCACTATTGCGGTTCCTGCATGAGCTGTACCATCTGGATGGTTGGTAAGGTAAGTAAGGAATCCACGTATCTTTATCTTGCTCTTTTGCGTACAGTGAGCCTCCGATATTAGTACAAGATCCAGTTTGTGTTCCGATATTAGTACTTCAAGGTCTTGTTTATTGGGTGCAAGCCCATTTATGTTCCAGGTTGCAATCCGCAAGCCTATGTTGTGAGTTTCGACAAGAGCGTTGTTAAGAGTCCCATCAGAGTACTCATTTGTTGTAAGAGTAGTTCTAGCTTTTCTGCTTGTTTGATAAGTATGTTGCACATTGAATCATCTTGCTGCGTAGATTTTGTCTCAACATTTGTCTGTTTCAAGACTTGGGCGTATGAACCATGCTGGCTGTTGTGTCTTGTATTGTCATGTGTTTGGACAGGGACTATTTTTTCTGGCGGATGGCTTGTAGATTTTCCAATTGATGTGGGAGCTCTATTTTTGTGCATTTTACGGGCGAGGATCTCTCTGTAAACATTACAGCCCTTGTAATTAGCTGGATGCGCACCGTGGCATAGAGCACATTCGGCTGGTGTACTGCGGTCACGTTTAGGGCAATCAGAAGTTTTGTGTGATTGAGCACACTTCACGCACCGGTATGGTTTCATACAATAGTTTTTTGAGTGGCCGTATTGCTGGCATCTTTGACATTGTATTACAGTATTTCTCCTTTTCGGGTCTTCCACGGTAACCGACTGATGGTAAATATATTTAATGTCCTTTGCATGTTTGTTATTGTCGCTAGGTACTAGGTTGACAAAGAAAGTTGTAGTTGGTTTTTTGTCTGGGCCGTATCGAGTATTAATGATCTCGCCAAGCACCGTGTTGCCTGTCTTCGCTATTTCAGCCTTGATCTCTTCATGGGGTGTTGAGTGGTGCAAGTTTTTGATGACAATTCTGGAAGGTCTCTGGTCTTTCCTTTTAAAGGTATGCCCTATTAGGCCTTTCTCCCGAACTAGGTTTATGACTTCTTTATATATATCAACTGTTGAGCTACTTATTATGAGTTGATTTCTATTAACATTTTTGTAAGTGATACCATCCGAACCTGGTATGCCTTGAAAGAGTTCCTTTAATTCTTTGATGTTTTCTAATCCATACAGAATGATAGGTGGTGGTTTGCTAGTTTTCTTTTCCTTAGCAGTCTTGTGTACTTCTTCGGTGGGGTCTATTGGGAGGTTGTCAAACCTGTTCGAGGTTTCAATTTTGTCTGGAGAAGGTGTGGTTGACATTTTTTTCCGTTTGATGTTTCTATTGATCGGGACATCTTTCCACAAAGGCGGCGTATCAGTAAGTGGGGCACTCCCGATTGATGCGCTCCTCTGTCTGCGCAGGGATAGATCTGGGCGAAGTAATTGCTGCAAGAGTTTATTTCGTTTTCCAGTAGCATCCACAACCGTAGGAGCCTGGTCACCTACACCTACGGAGTCTTCGGTAGCCAATTTCACACTCTCTGGCCCGGGTACCAGAGAGCACCGGGGGTTAACCGGGTCGCATGACAAATCGCATTCCTTATCGTTCATTTTCATAAAGAGGGGGTTGGGACGATTCACCTAATACTTTCCCAAGGTACTAGTGCTGCAGTTTTGAGGGGATTTAATACCTCCTGGTCAGCAGTGGCCAGTATTTACAGGTTATTTACCGCCGCCTGTTGCTCGGCGTTGTCACTCGTTTGGCACCACCCAGGGGGCACGTGTAGGGTAAGCACGGCTACGAAAAGATGGTAAATCCTACGGACGCGAGCAACATCACCCCCCATACATAGATTTGATATTCAAACTTGTTCCTCTCAAAGTGGTTGGCCGGGCAGTCCAGAAAGACAGACATCGAACACGCAGGATTGCAGAGGCACAACGGAACTTGAACTTGAAACGGGGCAAGTACTCGAATAGCCCCGTTAAAATTTTGGGTGACAAATCTGTCCACCTTTATTTTGAAGTAGAACCTCTTTACGCACTCTTGACTTGAGGAGTAGGCTGATGAATGCGTGACGAGAGCGTAATGAAAAGTGTGATTGGGCGAGGCAAACGGATGTTTTGAGGGGGATATAAGTTAGATGAAGCTAAAGAAGCTTTACTTCAGTCGTGTGGTCTAAAGCACACTCGTTTTTGAGGCGTTTTTTTTTTAATCTTTGATTCTGTATGCCGCTTATCAGGGAAGAGATATACTACTACTGCTTCAGAAATTATTACATTATAAACTGTTCATATTTTGTCAAATCATATTTTACATTCCACTTTTTTGTTTTATTTTTATTTATTTTTTATTTTATTTTTTTAATTAAAAGGCAAAGTTTACACGTTATAATATCATTATGGTTTTTTTACAGAGTTAATAAATGAATTATCATTGTTGCCACAAATGAGTTTTTTGCACTGATAAATATTATAGACAATTCGTTTATAATGGAATACTACCGTGTGAAATAAAATAAACAGTTCTAAATTAGTATTAAATCTTGGAACCTCGTATTCAATTGCTTTTAACCTTGGACCTAAAAGCAATTGGGCCAATTGTAGAGTTGATTAGTATTTCGGACTTGGTCTTCCTTGTTGCGTAAGTTAAAAGTATCATTCTGTATAATGTTCTATATCACTTTGAACAGATTTATGATTAACAATGAATCATACGGCAGCTGTGCTGTGCTGTTCAGCAGCTGGGTCTACTGCTGGACACAGGCCTCAGCAAGTTCGCGTCAGACATCCCTGTTTTCCGCAATCCTCACCCAGCCTACACCGGCAATCTTACGTAGATCGTCCAGTGGGCCGCAGGGTACACACTTTTTATAAGATCAGTTAATAATCTAATAAAAACTTAAATAGCTGAAATACTGACATCAAATTGAAATAAACGGCCATAATTAAACTTGTAGGTATATATATATATATATATATATATATATATATATATATATATATATATATATATATATATATATATATATTTTAAAATATGTACAATCTTCATGTATTTACAAAGTGAATGTGTATTTTTTTCTCTAAATAGTTTCACATACATTTTACATTGTTTACCGCACTAGTTTATCACTTGATAAAATTTACCATATTCTTACTCTAGGTATGTTTATCCTATGTTTTTCATTATTACATTTTGTAGTATTACTTTATAAAAATAAAGATATATAATCTATAATAAAAAAAAGACAGACAAATTATTATTTTTCTTAAGTACATACAAAGTTAGGAACATTTTCTATTGCTTTTCTGTGACACACTACATAATACAACAAAAACTAAAATAAAACATGCATTTTCAAAAAATAACATGGGAAACTTGGCTTTTTACATTTTCTAAGCTAAAATATTTTTAAAATCTAATTAAAAATATTATTTCGGCTATACCAATCTCATGTATCCCGTATTAAAAGGAAATTAACAAAGGAGATAGGTAAATCAAATTGCTCCTAACGGTGAACTCATATAAAGGGTCAGCAAAAGAAATTTAACTGTGGCGTTTTTATTTTTTTAATTTATGTGTTTTATACTATAGTGAGACAGCTCATCAATCAAACCATATAAAAATTCTTCTTACACTAAATCGGCTCATTAGTCCAGTAAAATGGACCAAAAAAACTTTTTATTTTTTACGTTTATCCCTTAAAATTTCATAAAAATCAATTTGGATTCTATATGAATTTTCATTGTGTTTGCAACTTACGGCATTCTTTTCAAATTGAATCTTGTTAAATGTTATCAAATACTAAATAATAAAACAACTGTTGTAACTGTCTGTTGTTATATTAAAACAGTTTCAATATCAAACAAAATTTACTTAGAACAATTTTGAAATGTAGAAGAAATTGTTTCAAAATGTCTTTGTCAACTTTACATATAGAGATCTTAATACGCATAGGTAATAAAAGAGAATATGAAACATCCGCAGGTCCCTATCGTCCCGTAATCATTTATGTACCGACCGTTTCATAGTAGTGAAATAAATCTGTGCTTACAGTCTCCTAGTCTTCGTATTAAACAGGATATTAGGACAAATAGAGGTATGTCATTTTTTCTATCGTAATATACACGTTACATTTCAACAAAATATTTTAAAAATTATAATACATCCTACACATATTTGTAATAGATAATAGCTGCTAAAAAGATTTTACCTAAAAAGAAAATGTAGAATTCATTAAGAATTAGTAAATTAATTTTTCAATGCAAAAATAGTATTTTTAAAATTGCTTTTATTTACTTACTTAAGTTGAACTAAGGTTTAGAAGTTTTGTAGATTTTTCTAAAACATTTTTTTTATTTTCAAACTAAACACTGTTAGTATGTGCTAAAAGACACGACAAATGAAACTTTTAAACATTATTCTGTTTAAGTAATTTAGTATTAATTAATTTATTTATTTTTTATCCTTATTTGATATTTTAATACTGCTCTATTTATTACGAAAATGTATATTACAAGCATTAAGAAGACGACGTCAAGATCTGCGCAAATCATTTAATAATATTTCTTATCTATTGAGTGCAGTTCATTTACCACGTTTATCTATTTATTGCACGTACCTAACATAGAAATGCACATATGTATAATCACAAACACAAAACACAAGTGGACTGTAACTAAGTATGTAATAAATATTTTATATATCTGCTGTGCGGTTACGGCAGTAAAGAATATCTATAGCCACCCCCTCTCTTCCCGTGGGTGTCGTAAGAGGCGACTAAGGAATAACACAGTGCCACTATCACCTTGGAATTTGAAAAGCCGACCGATGGCGGGATAACCATCTAACTGCTGGCTTTAAAAATACACAGGCCCAAGGCGGGCAGCAGCGTCTTCGGTGCGACAAAGCCAGCCCTGCGGTCACCAACTCGCCTGCCCAGCGTGGTGACTATGGGCAACACACATGAATTCACGCCATTTTTGGCGCGAACTTGTGGAGGCCTATGTCCGGCAGTGGTCTGAAGTGGAAAACAGTGGCTAGGCTAAAGTGATGTAAGAAATATGTGAAATATAGTGGTTTTGTAAGAGTAAATTTCTTAACGGTCAAGTTATTTTCGTATATGCCTATAATTTGTACTTATACGACAAATATCGTGAAGTAAGTACTAATGTAATTACATAATATATATAACACAATATATAAACTAACATAATATAAATCCCTAAAAGTTTATTATAATTGCAGGTCGACTTTTGCCGTTTAATCGTAAACGAATGAAAGTGATCTTTTACTCCATTAATCACACGGCTAATCGTAGAATTGTTTTTGTTAAGTCTTGTGTAGATTTTATATTTTTTCTGTAAACGGAATGATTGTTGCTCAAATTAAATGTAAACAATTAAGCATGGAAACAGTATAAGAAATTAATGAAATACGTAAATTAGCTGATTTAAAGATCCATTATAGACACAATAGAGTATTTTTCAATACAGAAAGAAAACTATAAAATAAAATTAATTTTATAGTTTTCTTTCTGTATTACGGTCTTGTTTGCCACTTTAATAATAATTAATATCTATATAAAATATTTATTATTATTAAAGTGGCAAACAAGCCCGCCCGCCTGATAGTACGTGGTTACCGTAGCTTATGGACACCTGTAACTAACAGGAGCATTGCCAGCGCTTCCCGACCAAAGTACCTGATAGCTAAAGTATCAACTAACTCGTTGCCCGCTAGACCAATGTGAGATGGGATCCACTGTAAAATAACAGTTTTCCCACTCTCTTTGATTTGTGTAATTGTATCTAGCATGGAGTAGGCTATCGTTGTACCTCGAAATGTCGAGGTGGAACGAGCCAGGTGCTGCAACGACGTTTTGGAGTCAGTTAATATTAAAATCCTGTTAGTGCTTAAAGTTTTGGTATAGGACAGTGCCTGTGCAATAGCAAGAAGTTCAGCTTCCATAATAGAGATTTGAAAGTTAATTTTCAATTTTATACAAAGTCCATTTTTTAATATGTACTAAATTTTGGCATCCGAAAATATTTACATACATTTTATAATTCATCTCTTTTTTTATAAATGCCGTAGTGATAGTTTGTTACTAAAATTATAAAAATAATTGAATATATTCCGGTTAAAAAACAGATAATTATCCGGAAAATTAAGAAAAAGAATTTAAGTATAAATCTGATTTCTAACACTTCAAAAAAAGGTTCCAATTCGATTCCACTACTTTTTACTGAGTTTAACGATTTAGATTAATCTTTTTGTTTTCGAAAGCAGGTGTTTGTCATGTCATCATGTGGTCCCATTTAAATTAGAGTTAGATCTGACAAGTACTTTTCGATTTGTTCCTAATATTGCATAATTAATTAACATCGACTACATTGATAATGAGAACATTATATTGCGAAGGTGGTTTTTTCTTGTTTGAGACCAAACACAAATCTTTCTTACAAACATAACAAAAGTTATGAGTATTATCTCTAAAACCTAACACAATAAAGTTAAGCTTCATTATTTTTTTTTGACCCAGAGGAAACCCCTTATGGGTGCCCGCAGCCCGAGGGAGCCAAAGGGTATGTCCGACTCGCACAGACTAACCTCTAACACCTCTGTTCTGCCGACGCACCTATGACGGGATTGAGGGGACGCTATAGCGCTTCCGCAATCCCGACAGCGCTTGCCCTTCCGTGGTGTAGAACACCTTGCATCTCTGATGGCGCACTTGAACACATAAAGTACGCCTTTTTCCTCGGGGCCGATTAGCGCGGACGACGGATCCTCCGACCCACCCCTCACCCGCAACACCGCGCTAACTCGCCCGTACTCACAGGTCCACTCCGAGAACCAGAGCAGTATCCGGAGCGCACCCTCCTCTGCTAGTTTTGGTCCGCGGGGGTCCGCAGACACCTACCATCCACAAGCGGGCGGCGTTCCACTATCCGCCACCTAGGGACACGCCCAGTAGGAGATCCAGCAACTCCCTTGGGAGCTTTATTATTTTCAATTTCGTTCTTTTTTGCTAAAAACTTTTAAATATAATAAATAAATAATAGGTACATTCCGTACATTGATACATTCACGTACAATAAACATTTAATACATTTGTTTTTTTTTCTTTTCTTATATCCCGTCTAAGTAAAAAGTATAAAATTAATAATATAATACGTTTATTTTACCATAAGATACGCATTTAACTAACATGGCAGCATATCAATATACTAACAATTTAGATATCACGTTAATTTATGTTAGCTAACGTTAGGCCCTGTGGGCATATGTATTATAGAATTAAAAAATTTAGTTGTAGTCTTGTACATCAGAAACTACTAGACCGTTTCTATTTGAATTTAAAATTAATATGAAAATGAGTTACAATTGAACGAAAACAACTAACTTTGCTAACTTATGCAGAAAGCGTAAGCAACAGCAAATTGTTATTAACTAGGTGGTGCCCGCGGCTTCTACCGCGTAGCCGTCGCTATAAAAAACTAACAAAAGATGAATAAAATCAGTAGTGCCCAGCACACCCTCGAGGTGTGCCCGAGATGGGCGGCACTGCGTCGCGATCTGACGACAGTCCTCGGAGGAGACTTGTCACTGCCGAGCGTTATCACCGCGATGCTCGACGACGACGAGTCCTGGAAGGCGATGGTCTCCTTCTGCGAGACAGTAATGTCCCAGAAGGAAAACAACGAGCGGATGAGAGAGGAGGCCACCGACGAGGCTTCCGTCCGCAGGCGACGAACAGGGGTAGGGGTAACGTCCCTGTGTTCGCATCGGGCCAGGATGGGAACCCGGTCCTGCTAGACATGGCGTCGTCGGGATTGTTCAGAATTGAGCCGGACAGTCCCCATAGAGGAGAAGTCTGGCCTTTTCGCCGAGGCCAGCCGATCGCTGGAGGGATCCTGTTGCCTGCATATCCGGGACACTCCAATTAAAGCGGCTGAAGGCTCCTACAGGGGTTTGGTCGGTATTGCACCCCCAAGTGCTGAAGCCGAAATACCAAAAAAAAGTTATATTAAGACCAAATAAAATTATAAAAAGAGCTAGGATTTTTTTTTGATTAACATGTATATATAAAAGTTATATACTTTTACAGTTTGATTTAATTTATTAAAAGAAAAAAGGGGAATTTTTACAATTTAAAATAGTAGAAAAGAAAATATGTTATATTTATTCTATTAGTACCATCACAACAGATAAATAGGTAATTAACTTATTAATAACTGAAACGTTACTTACAAAAAATAACTACACCTTTTTAAGTAAAAATCGAAATCAAACTCTCTACAACTCAAAATTTATTTAATTATTTATTATTATTTATTTATTACATACCAACAAATGTTTATATATTTTTAGATTAATATATATAAACATTTGTATAAATATAACAATTAACAGTATGATACAGATACAGGCAAGATACTATGGCTAAATTCATAAATAAAAACTCTTTTATTTCCGAAATTGCTTCTTTTTAATATACATGACAGCAGAAATTAAAGATTTATTTTCATTGACACCGCTTATAAAATAGGGCACTTATATATTAAAATGTATGTATATTAAAAATGTCTACTTTTTGGTAAATGGATATATTATTTAATTAAATCAAATACAAAATTCTCACATTATGGTTTTTTTATATTTTTTAACGAAAATTAGTAGTCTTTATATCTATGACATTCAACTTTCTTGTTTGTTTAGAAAAAAAACATATTTACTTAAAAATAATTATGTACACAATAACCGGAATGCTTTTTGACAAAATCAATCAAAATTATGCAAATATATATTTTACAGACAATAAAAATATATTTTAATTGAAAGCTGCTGTACTATATTTTCTCCGAAAGACCTTGTCTTTGAAAACAGTCATAAAATGCTATATATAAAAATAAAATTTTACAAAACTACTTTTTATAACGAAAGCTTTAGAATATATAATATTACAATAAAACGCACCAAGGTCGGATTACCATATATAGTTTACTTCGAAATTTGTCGTTTCTTTTGTTTTTTAAATTGTAAATAAACAACCGCCGTAATTACAATATATTTTAAAAATGGAAACTATTTGTATTCGATTTTAAAATTAAACACACAGTACATTTTTAAAAATTAATTTAATTTCTTATTTATAGTACGAATATCGAGGTTAATAGTTGCTACCAAAATTTTTCGACTTTAACAGCCAATTAATTTTACTTTTAATACAATACTCGTACATCGATTTCCTATAAGACAGTCATCGTACGTAGTAGGTAAACAAATTGTTCACAACTTCGATTGACTAGGGAATACAAAATAACAGACGACCTCATAGAGAACACAAATCTAAAAATAAACTAACTCAATTTCGTAAAGTAGTCATCAATACTTTTTAATAATAGATTTTTAAGATCAGTTCAGGGAGCAAGTCAACAACTGTAGTCAATTAGCTACAGCTTAAGTCTACCACATAGAGTAACTGTCTAACTGAATCCCTTATACGGAATTCCAGACACTTCCCTTAGACGGATTTCTAAAAAAACTACCTAAAAAAGGAAAAAGTTGTTATAAAGTCATAGTTTATTGTAATATTTTATCCTATAAGGAAAAAATTAATAAATCAAAAACACACGATTTATCTTAAGATTTTTTTTATGTAACTAAATCGACAAACAAGCGTACAGCTCACCTGATGGTAAACGATTACTGTAACTTAATGACAACACCAGAAGCATCGCAAGTGTGTTGCCGACCCTATCCCCAATCAGTCCCAGGACTTCTGGTCACCTTACTCAGAACAGGAACACAACACTGCTTGAAAGCAATATTATTTAGCTGTGATCTTCTGTAAGGTCGATGTACTTCCCCAGTCGGGCTGCTCCATATTTTGAGTAGGATATTTCCTGCTGGGCCCGGCCCTACCTCAGTTTAGTGTTTTCCTGACGATTTATCTTAAAACACAAAAAGTATATTTAAATTAAAATTTCTGATTTAATTATTTATGCTTCAAATCTAGTTATTTTTTTAACTTATAGTTATTCTCAATTTTAATTTTATTTTTTTAATGGGTGAAATCTAAACCTACCTATTCGCATTCAGCTTGTAGCATCCTACTGTTGAGCATAGGCCACTTTTAACATGTAGTAGAGAGATTGCAGTCCAATCCACCACGCTGCTCCTCTACGAGTTGGCGGATATGTTCCCAACTATAAGTAACGATTGCTATCAGGTATTCATGATAACAACCGGGACCGACGGCTTAACGTGCTCTCCGAGGCACGGTGGGGAGACCCACAAGGACAGACATCCAAACTGGAAAGAAATATTTGTACAAATACAAATATCCATCCCAAGCGGAAATCGAACCCGCAAACCGTTGGTGCACCACTACACCAGAGCGGTTGTTACCTATTATACCTTACAAAAACCATTGTACTAATAAATTATTAGTTTGGTTATGGGTTTAATATTGCTTTTAAAAGTTTCAAATTCTGGTTATAATTGTATTGAAAAAAAGAAAAACCAAAAGTCGGTTTTCAGGCGGATTACATGGTTTTTACTGTTCCGTTTTATCCCATTAAATATGTCGGTGACTCAGTGCTAACGTAGCATTGTCTTGGAAAAGAATTTTAAGCAGGTTTTGAAATTATCCATGACAAAATAAATTAAATCTTTCTTTTATGTATTAGTACAGATATATGTAGAAGTAAAGATGTTGTAAATATGTTTTTTTTGTATCACATTGTGAAATATTTATTCTCATGTTAATGAGCATTGACATCTCATTTCGTACTATTATTCGCAACAATGTTGTCGATATTAATAACCATGTATTACACGCTTTATTTTCAAGAATGGAATTTAAAATAATAAATCGAGTATGACGGCAACGCATTAAGTGAAAATACGCTGGTTTTTCGAAGGTTATGTGTGTGGTGTTATTGTTAGGCTACCGAGAACCTCAGTGACGTGGAGTTAAAGACTAGCTCTAATGTAATTATTACTTTCAGTTTATATGCAAGTCATTTTTAAATTCCTACTATTGGTTCACACTCTCCCTGTATGTTAGATCGCTCTTTTAGCGATAAGATCGCCTTTTGTACATGTCTATATTTTCTTTTTCGGTGTAAATTTTTTTTTCTGATAGTGTACAATAAAGAGTATTTGTATTGTATTGTATTATATGTTTATATGAAGCTTGTACAAATTTTCAATCATTAGGTAATTGTTTACTTTTTATCCATTCAATAAAGTTTAAATACATTTTTAAGCTATTAATGGATAACTCTTGATGTTAATGCAGATTTTCTTATCTTTTAACTAAATTTAGTCAATTTCAACTTTTAAGTTAAAAAAAAAATTGTTTTAACTTTAATTGTTTTTGTTGGAATTACTTGTTAAGATACATTCAAAGTACTTAAATATTTCAATGAGTTTGAATGAAGTTTGTTAAGAATATGTTTTATAAATAGAGATACCTTATTTCATATTAATAAATTCTAAAAAAATATACATGTTGCCTTTAAAAAAAGAATAATTTTAAGATTTCAATAAAAATCTGAAACGTTGATAGAAACACATATTCATATACATACCAGGTAAATTGTATAACTGCATGTGCCGTCAGCACATTACATTATAATATGTATTTGCAGCCCTCAGTTGGAATGAGACACTCGAATGAGATACTCGCACACTTAATAAATATATCGTTCAGTTGTCGTGTTTATTATTATCATCATATACCACCGAGCCGCTAAATGCACATTAAGTGTTGTATTTTTTACTATATCTATAACAATTATTAATAGTAAAGGCTTTGCAAGCTGGTTAATAGCCACAGTGACCTGTTTGCTATTAATGCAGACTCAACTAATAAAGTTCGATCGCTGTTAAATACCAAACTCCAATCATCTTAAAAATGTGTTTATACTTACTTCTATTTATTTATGTACATTATTATTTTTTAATCACTTTTTTACTTTCTTTTTTTAACCGACTTCCAAAAAAGGAGGAGGTTCTCAATTCGACTGTATTTTTTAACCGACTTCCAAAAAAGGAGGAGGTTCTCAACTCGACTGTATTTTTTTTTTATATGTTACCTCAAAACTTTTGACCGGGTGGACCGATTTCGACAATTTTTTTTTAAATCGAAAGGTGGTGTGTTTCAATTGGTCCCATTTAAATTTATTTGAGATCTAACAACTACTTTTCGAGTTATATCTAATAATGCGTTTTTACTGAACGCTTTTTTCGTCGACCTACGTTGTATTATACCGCATAACTTTCTACTGGATGTACCGATTTTGACAATTCTTTTTTTGTTGGAAAGGGGATATCCTTAGTTTGGTACTATGATAAGGAAACCAGGATCTGATGATGGGGTCCCAGATAAATCGAGGGAAACTCTCGAAAATCCGCAATAGCTTTTTACTGGGTGTACCGATTTTGACTATTTTTTCGTCGATCTACGTTGTATTACTCGTCGATGAAATTGAAGTCGGTTTTTTTTGTTTGTGAGCAAACACAATTATTTTTTGTATTTCTATTAAGCATGATGTATCTACCTATAAGTGTTCGTTACACCTAGATTAATTTCTCTATACTATGAATTTTTGTTTTTATATGTATTAATGTAAACAAATGCTAGTGGATCATTTAATATATAAATAAACCGGTTTCCTTAATTTGAGATTATTAAAAAAACAATTAATAGCTAAACTAAATCTCCTAAATTGAACTTAAAATTTAAATTATATCATAATTTAATTAGTAAATTGCATATAATTTAACTTAAATACGATTGGTCGCTCATAACTTTTGCACTTGTCAACTTGTCTAATTACATAATGATCATGTACATACATATGAACACTTTATATATGTCATTCAAGTCCTTGACATGACGTGCGAGAGCCTCTTGCAAACGCACCCCGAAGTTCAGTGACCGATGAAGGGGATGTACTCCGCATAGACTTATACCACGACAACATTCAGTTATTTTTCAAATATTTTTTTTTATCCTCGATAAAACAGGTGTGTGTGTACATCTATTAAAGCGTGAGTTTTTTAGTTTATGTTTCTTAAATTTTCTAACTACCATTGAAGAAAAGCAAGCTTTTTTATATTGCCTTTATTAAATTTTAACATAAATCAGTATTGTTAAGTTCGTCAACTAAATCGAAATTTTTAAACGTCAAAGTATTATAATAAACATATTTTAATAACTACCTTATATGTGTTATTTTGTCTATAAGTCCAGAAATAGAAGAAAACCATGTCTTGTCGTGGAAAATCAGATGGATGGATAGGAACGAAGTTTATTATTATAAAATACTAGCTGACCCGGCGAACTTCGTATCACCTAACAGTCGATTCTTTAATTTTATTATTTTTTTTTAGAATTTTTCTCTCCGTAAAAACCATCCTCGTACTTCAAGGAATATTTTAAAAAAAGAATTAGCGAAATCGGTCCAACCGTTCTCGAGTTTTGCGCTTAGCAACACATTTAGCGACTCATTTTTATATTATAGATTGATTTCAAGTTCTATTCGAGGTATAAAAAAAAATATTATTCGGGTATATATTTTTTATTATGACTTTTTATCGATAAAAGAAACTACTTCACAAAATTATCTTAACACCTTTATTTTATTTACAATGACTTCTAAAAATATGTAATAATTATCGAATGATATAATAATAATAGCAAACTGCAATTATAATAATAGTCAACACGTATCTATCTATACATTAGAAACTATATAACCAGCATACATAGACTATACATAAAAAACTTGCGTTTTTTTAACGTTACGGACGTTTTTTTCCCCGGCTAGGGTACCCCTCCGCAACGCCCCTTAAGGAACTTCTACCTACTTAAATATTCAAATGATTATTGATTTCATGTTATTTTTTAAAAAACGGAATATTTTGCATGTTCATTATTGATCATTTCAAATTTCCGAGTTTCCGGCAAAATATTACACTCCATGTTCACGAGCTCACCGGTGACATGTTACATATTTGTGTCTACATAATATATCATAAGTATTATGTAGTACATACATATTATTATTATTATTATTTTAAAATTTGTTAAAATGTAATTATTTAGGTTTGTAATTGTACTAACATTAGATTATAAGAAACTTGAATTGTTACTAACCCTATATGGGCTAGTCCCGAAATAAAGATTATTATTATTATTATTTTTATTTTTTCCATAATCTCGGCTAATAACCACAAAGCCAGGTAGTCGATGACACGGGCCTAAGCCAAATGTACATCAACGGGTTCGCGAATAAAGGATAAATATAAGATAAGGCCAAATTCGGGTTATTTCATTTTTTAATTCGGTATACTTGGATAGTTTTTCAGCTATTGTTGATTGTATTCGGTACTGCTATGTCAATAAGAAAACCAGTCTTGCTTATTTTGTCGATTAGTGTTATATCGGGTCTATTAAAATGGATTGTACGGTCTGTAAGGATGCCTCGGTCAAAGTACAGTCGTGTAGTGGGGTTTTCCAACGCGGGCTCTAGGGTGTATTTGTAATACAGTAATAACGTATTTATTAATTTATGTTCATAAGCAATTTTTTGGTGAATGATACTGTCTGTGTTTATAGTCCGTTTGGGCTATTGATTTGCACGCGCCGGTTATATGTTGGATAGTTTCCGGGTTACTATTACATTTTCTACAGGAGTCAGTGATATTTAAATTTCTAATTATATATTTTCTATAGTTTTTTGTCTCAATGACCTGATCCTGTATAGCTATCATGAATCCTTCAGTCTCCGGAAAGGGTACACCTCCATAAAGCCACTCGTTCGACGCCTCTTTGTCGACGTTTGAAAGGCATAGATCCTGGCGATGTCTTCCATGTAGAGATTTCTGGGACCATTCTGTGATTTTAGTTCTGTCATCAATTAGTGTTTCATTTTTCTGAGCACTTCTACTTTTAAGGTTAAGAGGCGTAAATTCTTGATCCATTTTTATTATTATTTTATGAAGTCTGGAAGAGTCTATTTTAACTGAGGTAGGGCACAAACTGAGGTAGGGCACAGCAGGAATTTCCTGCTCAAAATATGGAGCAGCCCGACTGGGGTAGTACCTCGACCTTACAGAAGATCACAGCAAAATAATACTGTTTTCAAGCAGTATTGTGTTCCTGTTGGTGAGTAAGGTGACCAGAGCTCCTGGGAGGATTGGAGATTGGGTCGGCAACGCGCTTGCGATGCTTCTGGTGTCGCAGGCGTCTATAAGCTACGGTAATCGCTTACCATCAGGTGAGCCGTACGCTTGTTTGCCGACCTAGTGACATAAAAAAAACAAAAAAGTATTTTCTGAGAGTAGAAATCCGTTTATAGTGTCAGTTTAAAATGTCTATGAGGTCTCTGCTTCCTTCTTTTCTAGGTAGTGTAAGTCTTTGTAAGCATGATCTGGGGTCATGTTTATGAAATTTAGTCATGCTGGTGTTAATTTTTCGTTGTAAGCTCTTGAGTTCTGATTTTGTCCATTTTATAATACCAAAAGAATATGTGAGTATAGGTGTTGCATAGGTGTTTATTGCTTTATGGTATTTCGTGAATATAGGTGCGTTTTTAGAATTGTGTTTAGTCTGTGTTGAAATTCTTGTGTCAGTCTAGTCCTAATTTCTTTGTGGTGTATTTGTACAGATTGATTGTATCCTAAATATTTGTAGGTGTCTTCTTCATTTAATGGTTCTATTTTTTCTCCTGTTCTTAGTTCATACTAATGTTGGTGATTTTTTACTGCCTTAGTTGAGTTGATTCTACATTTATCTATTCCAAATTCCATTTTGACGTCCTTTTAAACTGTTCTGTTATTTTAGTTATTTCAGTGATTTGATTTTCTTTTATTATTGTGTGATCGGACGTCACTCCACACGCCCAATATATAATGATACATATATTATAATAATAACTTATATAAATAATATAGTAAATTTACTTATACTTACATATATGAAAATAAGCGGGTAGAGAAATACGACCCCGGAAGGGAGATCAAACGGCCGGGGGTTAGGGCTGCAGGCTGAGAAACCGGCAGACAATCCTAGCAGAGTCAAGTAACACTGCCTTTTGCATTCTAGCTGCGAGCGAACCGTCCCGGATCCCCAGTTGCCTCAGATGGTGAGCGAGGCTAACCGGGGTCAAACCGTTGGCAGATATTACGATAGGGATTATTTCAGCGGACCCCACACCCCACATGTCGACAATCTCGTGCGCCAGATCCAGATATTTACGTATTTTCTCAGTCTCGGCTTTATTATTATTATTATTATTAATAATAACGACGACAGCATAAAGATCAGTCATTGTTAATTAAATTAGTTCTACAGGGTCAATACGATTCGTGTGAAGTTTACGACTAATTAGGCTCCATCGCGTCGAGTTTATCACATTTTAGTGTTCAATTTACAATAAGTCAAAAATTCAATGTCCTAAATATTAGCATTTGAATATAAAGAACCAAAGTTCATATGACCCATATGATAGATTGAAAAAAAAACTCAATTTTATTCAAGTTAAAATATTTTGTGCACAAAAAAATAAAAGGGAATAAAGATTTAAAAGGAAATTGAGTTGTCTTAATTTTTTTTTTTTTGAAATATTATTTATAAAAATAAAGGTATGTACAAAATTTACTACCTTTACCTTTTAATATATTTTGCTCTGTGTGACACAGAATTTGTTTTCAATAAAATTTATTATCTGAACATATTGTTACTAATCATTGGTTAAAAAAAAATATATAAAAGGTTTTTTTTCTGCGTTTATATGTAAAAAGAATGAAATGGTTTTAATTCTTAATTGCAAGTAGGTATTAGGTTTATTTTAACAATCAATTTAAAAATAAAAAAGGTTTATGGTCAGTCAGTCAGTTCAGCCTATTACAGTCACACTGCTGGACATAGGCCTCCCCAAGTTCGCGCCAGACAACTCCGTTTTCCGCAATTCTCACCCAGCTTACATGGAGTTAGAGCAAACCAAAAATAATATCATAATGTGTAAAATGATATTGCTTTCAAGCAGTATTCCGTTCCAGTGGCTATTAAGATGGCTACCTAGCCAGACTTTTTGGTTTTATGTGGACAGCGGATAGGTAGATTCGGATGCGTTTTTGGTTAAGCAAGCATTTATGGCCTAGTGCTATAATATAAAATTAGGAGACGTGGAAAATAAATGTCTTTTACCAATCTTTAAAAAAAGAAAGTATTTAACAGTTCTTAGTATGACGAAATATTTGGATAAGTGATACTAGCAGTAGCTGTGCGAATGATTCGCACTAAATAAGTAAAAAATTTACCGACCGTCAATCATGTTGAAGTTGTTTCAAAATTAAAGCCGTCTTATATATAATTTTAATAATTAAAGAAAGTAATGATATTTTTTTTTGTTGTGGATGCCGGTAGAGCAAGCTGTTATCTACAAAATGATATAAAAATTTATGTGGAATAATTGTGAGATTTTCTAAAAAGGGAAGCAAACATCCTAACCTTAGCATATTAATATATATTATGATGATTAAACATAATACAAACACTAAATGGTGTTGAGGTATTATTTAACTTATCTACGGATATTTTCTTTCTTTACTAATATGATACCTAACGAGAAACAGTTGAATTTTCATTTATTTGAAGTGGATAGACTCGAAAATTACTAGACCGATTTTAAAAACTATTACCCGGAATGCTACGCTATCACTGGTCGTGCGTGTCAAATACACCAACATTTTTGCGTCAAAACGGAAGAGCCAAAATTGTGTAATCCACGTGAGCGAAGCCGCATACGATACTATCGAGTATAGAGAAATGCGTACGGGTAGTAAATAAATTTATTTATTATTGTATCTTTCAGTGCATATTTTACAGTTAGAAATAATAGGTAAATACGATAATATTTGTACACAGGCACGCGGTTTGCGTAATTTAGCTAAGCATTAGTGGGCGGAAGTACAAATATCGTTACGTATTTGTAGATTCAAAACAATAAAAGTCTAATGCGACTATTTGAATGTTTAATAAATGAGAACGAATCTGTTAACTGGTCACGACAAATGTTTTAATTACAAAGAATTTATCTCCGGATTCATATCCGCTTATTATTATTATAATTCATCGTATAATGAGAATACCTATCAATAAATCGTGTTTTATTATTTATTATTACTTAATTTATACAGTAAACGACGATTTATAAATATAGCTATGGCGTTAACTATAAGTGCATACTAGAATTATAAAACAACCAAAATGGTTTAGCATTTAACTGAATCAGCTTCTAAAAAAACAACCTTAGTGGTGGCAAAAGCCTCTTCTATATATAGGAGAAGGTTTGGAGCTTGTGGTTACCTACCACATTGAATAACTATTTTTAACTAAGGTAGGGCACAGCAGGAATTTCTTGCTCAAAATATGGAGCAGCCCGACTGGGGTAATACCTCGACCTTACAGAAGATCACAGCTAAATAATACTGCTTTCAAGCAGTATTGTGTTCCTGTTGGTGAGTAAGGTGACCAGAGCTCCTGGGGATTGGGTCGGCAACGCGCTTGCGATGCTTCTGGTTTTGCAGGCGTCTATAAGCTACGGTAATCGCTTACCATCAGGTGAGCCGTATGCTTGTTTGCCGACTAGTGATATAAAAAAAAACTATTACTACTCAAGTAATGATAACTGTGGCTACCTACCTACCTATTATTATTTGAGTAGTAATAGTTATTCAATGTGAAAGATAGCCAAGCTTAATCCACCACAGCATTTTACTTTGGATCAACTGGTAACTGCCTATTATGAGTAACGAATGCTCTGACGTATCTATACCAACAACCGGGACTAACGGTTTATGTGCTCTCCGAGACTTTATTTCGCGACTTAAAGATAACCATTTTCATCTCTCATTTTCGACTCATTTTCATGCATTGTGTCACCTTAATGAACGAATTTGACAGTTTGTAGACATTTAATAATAACTATAATACAGTTGGAAACAGTAAAACAAAATTAATACAGTATGATTATTATGCACGTAAAAAATATAATTAAAAATGCTTCTGTTGAGATATTATCTTAAACTAATTATGTAGTGAAAAGTGTGAAACATGATCGATTGTAACTAAACATTTTCTAGAATATTTAATATTTCTATCCTTATGCGTGTAATTCTCATATTGTATGTTGATTTCATTTGTAATTAAAATATAATAAAAATATTCTTGTATTTATGAAGTTCTATGCTTATTGCCATAGTTAGAATTGAAGCAAGAATATGATTGTTTGATGTGGTATTTCAGTAACCGACTTCAAAAAAGGCGGAGGTTCTTAATTCGTTACAACTTTTACGTTATAACTTTTTACTTGGTGAAACGATGTTGATTATTCTTTTTTTATTCTAAAACTAGTACTTGTTATGACAATAATAAATAGAACCACATATGGTTCTATTTAAATTTAAGTGAGATCTAATGAGTAGTTTTTGATACCTCTAATAATGTGTATTTGCAATCTAGGTAGGTATATAAAGTTGCAGTAAAAACAATAAACATTTAAATAACAAATATCAACTGAGTTTTTAAGCTTTCACGGCCACTACCAATACTTTTACTTAAGCAGAACCTACCGCGATTGGCATTTTGAAATTCACGATATTTCGGTAGTGTTGCTGACGCGTGAATATTTGTCGTTTATTGTGAAAGTACTTACACACTACTCTGACGGACGGACACAGTCATGATTTACCGAAACATATTGTTCCGATAAATCATGCCCTTTTGCATAACTTAATATCTGGATTCCACGATCCGAATAAATTGAAGCTATCTCCCGGAACGAAGTTAGCTCTTAAATTCAATCACCACTTTGTTGGGATGTGGTACAAAGGGGCATTCAGTGGAAAGTATTTTCCTTTCAAGGATCTCGATGCTGTGATTTGTCTTTGCTTGTAGTAGGTGCTTCGCTGTCGACTTATCAATGTACCTATTTGAATTTATTGGTTTGCGCAATTGGTGGTAGCTACCATAGTTGCAGTAAATTTTATACACTCCTGATCTTTTGAAAAATGATTTTTCTCTCATCTAATTGTCTTGACTGTGCATAGTACCTACTATCTTCTCTGCGTATTCTATCCATAGATTGGTCGCAGATTGAGCAAATAAGTGTTGCTTGTTCTGGTCAGACTTATCAAGTCTTTGTACGACATATCTCGACTATCTCAACACGTGCAGCCTGGAAAAACGTAATCTAGTCAGGTTTATCAAATTCGATCTTCGTAAACTGCTCTGAATTCCAAGTGTAACAAATACAACAAAGTTGCTACTGAACATTAAAGAAACAAATGAAAGGAACGCTTTGATTTAGTAACAACGACAAAATAACGAAAAAAGTTAAGCGAATGCATACATATAAAATGGTCACTTAGGTGGCCGTGAAGCAAACACTAGTCAGGGTATCTGTGATTTATTTGCAACACACTTTTCATTTGTGTTTGTTAAAAGCAGCAATGGTAGCATGCGCAGTCATCAGTCTTACGTGCCAAAAAACTATATGCATGCACAGTCGCTCTGTTTGCTTCGGAGAGCCTAACTAGGGAAGTGCATGTGTTGTTTGGTTGTTGCGCATCTTACCTAGAAGAAAGATTACGGTATAAAAACGACGGATAAAAGATACGGTAGTCATCGACGAGTACAAATGTAAACCTTTTATTGCTTACTCTGGTGTTCCACAAGGCTCCATTTTGAGACCTACTATTTTTAATATTTTTGTTAAAGATATCGCCGCAATGTTCAAACATTCTGAGTCTTTTCTGTTTGCGGACGATCTTAAAATTATTAAAAGTATTAAGGATGAATCTGAAGTTGAACTGCTTTAACAAGATCTCAATTGTTTAATACAATGGTGTAAGGTGAACCGTATGTATCTTTGTACCAAGAAGTTTCATTTCTAACTTTGCTATTGTAGAAATTTTAATTTCAACATTCCTAAAAGAAAACCTAGGCAATCGTGCCCGTATTTCAAAGTATCGTTTTATACAAGTAATTTGGAAAAGTATTCACTACTATCTAGACTGCAAGGAACCTACAATCATCTGTCGTCGTAAATCTCTGACTTGGACTTTAATGGTAATGATTTGGGTGTTTTTAAATCGAAATTAACATGCTTTTATAAAGATAATCATCAATATATACGTATAATAAAAATGTAATATATACGATATATGAGAAAACATATCATTGGGACCTTTATCCGATTTAAGTGTTGTTTTCATTAATATGTTGTGGTAAGCTTCACTTAACATTTAGTGTTAGTTTTATGTCAATCAGTTCATAAATAAAAAAAGTTATACCAATTTAAAATATATATATATTATATTAAAAAAATGTTTAAAATATTTTATATTGTATCTTCTGTTAGTTATACTTGATAAATAAATAAAGAAATAAAACTTAGTCCGAGTCTAATGATTGTTACTGTTTTTTGCTTACAATAATTAATTTTAATAAAAATGTATATATTATATAAAGACCAGGAAGTTTGTGTATATATTAAGTACCTAACAGTGTTGTCTGTTATGACATTAATAGCTACAGTTCCGCAAATAATCTTTTTGGGTGTCATATAGCCTATTACTTCTGCATATTAAGTTCTCATTGTATAGTATTATTAAAATCTGTTCGTGAACTAGTTTCAACCTATTTATAATAAACAAACAAATTTTTCTACTCTATAATATAAGTATTGCTGTATTATTATTGGAGACGCGTTACATAATGTGGGTTTTTTGGCGTGACGCAATAAAAACTTACCAATGTAAAAATGTGAATTAAAAATGTTGAAATGTGTTCTTAATACAGCTAGGCATTTTCTTTTTATTTATTTTGTACTTTATTGTACACCACAAATATATTACAAACAAAGCATAAAGATAGTTACAGACAGTGAAGTACAATGGGCGGACTTATGACCAATTAGCCATTTCTCCCAGAGGACCCAGACATAAAAAGGAAACTTATCATCTAAATTGGGTAGGTGGTGTAGATGTATAATAAATCTATATACAATTGTTTTCATTCAAAATACATCCCCACACAGTATAAAACAAAGTCGCTTCCCGCTGACTGTATGCTTAGATCTTTAAATGTACGCAACGGATTTTGATGCGATTTTCTTTAGTAAATAGAGTGATTCCAGAAGAAGGTTTATATGTATAATACATGCATAATATAGTAGAGGAACACTGATAGTTTTAAAGGTTTTTGTTTAAAACGACTAGTTGAAACGTACACATTTTTTTTCCCGCCAACCGGTTCCTTAGCTCACGTTAATATAAAAAAAATCAGCCAAGTGCGAGTCGGACTCGCGCACGAAGAGTTCCGTACCATTGACTAAAATATTTTATTTTTAAATAAAACTAAATTATATTATATATTTTGTGAATATTTCAAGCGTTTACCTCAAGAATAATTCAAGTGCCTACCTGTTACCATTCATTTATATCGAGCAAAAAAAGGCAAAAAATCACGTTGGTTGTATGGGAGCCCCCTTAATTTTTAATTTTATACTGTTTTTAGTATTTTGTCATTATAGCGGCAACAGAAATACCTAATTTGTGTGTGTATCAAATTTCAACTGTCTAGCTATCGCGGTTCTTGAGAAACAGCCTGGTGACAGACAGACGGACGGACGGACAGACGGCGAAGTCTTAGTAATAGGGTCCCGTTTTTACCCTTTGAATACGGAACCCTAAAAAAATGTGAAAGGCGTACACAATGATATACTAGTTACTAAATCAGTCATACCTATTATTTTAATTTATTAATCACTAGCTGTTCCCGCAACTTCGTCCGCGTGGAATTTAACATAAAAGTATAATACAATTATATATATTATTCAATTTGCAGGGTTATAAAATAAATAAAAGTAGCCTAAGTTACTCCTTTGTATATTAGCTATGGGCCAGTGAAAGTCCCGTCAAAATCGGTCCAGCCGTTTCAGAGATTAACCAGACAGACAAAAATCGTAAAAAATGTTATTTTGGTATCTTTAAACATCCGTTTAGTAAAAAGCGGTTATTTTAATATTGCAAATAGATATTCCAATTTTATTTATTTGCATAGATTTTCAACGTTTTATATATCTGTGAATTATTTATTTCTTTTTCTACTTAGAATTTGGGATATCAATTAACTTAAACTTGGGATATTAATTAACTATCCTAGGTGGGTAAAATGACATACGTGGTATTGAGAAAATAGTATATCGAAGCCTTATTTAAAATAAGCCAATTACGTGACATATAAAGGTCGCACGTAAAACATTTTGCATTTTCAGGAATGACTGCATATAATACATGAACTCATATTTTACAGCTCATGGACTTTAACGAAACCTCTTTTGGCTGAGACCTTGAGTAGGAGTCGTTACAATAAATACAAGGACAATCTTCATCATCAATTATCAATCAACAGCTTAATTTTAAGCTTGTATGGAAGAGAACACACTTTCACTTTCAGAACCCAAATTATTAAAATCTTTCTAGTTAATTTTTTTGTCACACAGGTACACGAGCAGATGCTGTTTTAGCTTCTTATATTTGGTATTGCAGTTAACAACAAAATTTTAGTAGTACTACTAACTAGTTGTAGTTCTTTTCTTTAAAGATTTTATTCCAATCCTAAAGTGAAAAAGGAAAAACATGAAATGTCAAACGAAATACTATGCCACTTTTTCCGAACAAGCATTGTGTCATTTCATCAACTGTATAGCTACAGCAATAGAGACTGATTAGGTATCAAAAATTTGGAAATAACCACAACGGTGGTTTTTAATGATGTTATAATAAACCAATGCTAATAAAAAGATATGGAACTTTGGATTCTTATTCTTGCGAAGAAACAATATCAAAATGTGTAATCTCGAGAGATCAAAAATCAAACAATCAAGTTTCTGCATCACACGGTCGAACGAATGTGACTGGCGTAAACCTACCTTAAATGTAGCGCCGAATTATAAATTAATTAACATATTCTAAATTAAGAACAAGAATATAATATTTTCGGTCGTATAAATATAAATATTCATAATTACAAAATAATGAATTACAGCTAAGACCGGTACTGGCCGAAGTACGCGTCTAAAAAAAAGTAGGCAATTTGTTAATATATATTTTTTTGCGAAATACACGAGTATGTTCTTCTATATCTTGTTACACTTGAAAAATTATTACCATATTAATTATATAAAACAAAAATAGTACAAAAATTTAAACACATATTTATATTCTCAATGTTATTTACTTCATACAATTATGAAGCGTAGAAACACTCCATGAATTGGTACAATGTTTAGTTTTGTTCGTTAAATATGTCACAAAAATTAAAAAAAAATGTAAAATCTAGATTATATTAGTTATAGTAATATTAAAAAGACGTTTTTAAGTTTATTTGTAGGTTTATAGAGACTACTTTTGTACATTATTTCACTACTAAAAAACTTCATAACTCACATAATGAATTTTCAGTTAGAAAATTTGACATTTGTAAAAATAAGCGTAAAAAGCTCTACTTGAATGCTTTTTCCGCTTACATAAACTTTATGGTACGTTAATACAGTTTATTACAAGTGTTAATATCTGTAGCAAATGTACAAAAATTCTTCTTCACCATTTATGTCTAACATTTCGTTATCAAGAGCATGGAACGACACAGATTAACTTTATCTTAAACAGCATATGGTTTGTGTGCATAATTTAAGATATAGAGTAATATGAGCATTACTATGGGTTATGGCACTTCTGGGCGAAGAAAAAAAAATATGCTCACCGAAATAGGCATGGGTCATCTAGCCTAACAGTAAAATTGGATAGTCTCTGTGATGTATGTATATGCTAGTATTATATTTGTAGAACATATGAGAAACTAGCTTTTAAGTGTTCTTGCATTTAACACCTATTTATTTTTTGATGCGATATGATTTAGTTCAAAGATAATACAAATATATAATAATTTCATTAAGCTAGGGCACGGCAGAATATATCCTGCTAAAATTCTAAAGCAGCTCGTCTGGGAAAGTACCTTAACCGCACAGAAGCACACAGCTAAATAATACTGCTTTCAAGTAGTGCTGTATTCCTGTTGGTGAGTAAGATGACCAGAGCTTCTGGGTGGAATTGGGAATAGGGTAGACAACGCGTTTACGATGTTTTTGGTGTTGCAGTCGCTTATAAATTACGGGAATAGCTTACCATCAGGTAAACCGTACGCTAGTTTGCCGATTAGTTATATATTTAAAAAAAATAGCATAAATAAAAAAAAATTGAAATGTGACCAGCATTCTTAGCACCATTTCACGGGGGAATGATTTATATTGCAACTATCTGTAAATAATAAATACTTATACTAAATTTCTAGTCATAAATATTAATAATTTTGTAATTGTTTTAAATAAACTTAAAATAACTTAAGAATTTTGTGTTAAAATAACTTAAGAACAATATTGCAATAAGAAACTATGAGTTTCAATAATCCTGTTTCGGTACTAAAGACTAGCTAATAAATCTAAATAACAATTAACATGAGGCCTGTAGTCTGTCATCGATAGGTTAGGCCAAGGTTGTAATTTATACAATAATTTCTAGTGCAATGGCACGTATTAATATTTAAGCTTATATTTAAGCTAACAGATCTGCCTAGTACAACAACCACCTTAAATCGGGAACTCGAACGCATCAACTGTTAGAGCAAAGAGTTTGGTCTGAAAGTTAATCCATCAAAATTGCAGACTATAATTATCGGAAGCTGACACTTATTTCACAAATTGATTGGCTGAATTTGACACAGATAACTTTTGCTGCTTTTGACACAAATACTTTTTACGGTCCCGAGGTGTTGAAATGGCGGCCTCGCACCAGTAAGCGCAACGTGGGAAGCCCTAGGCGACCACTAGGTTGACAGATGACATCAAATGGGTCACTAGTAGCCGTTGGATGCAAGTGGCGCTAGACCGCGAAACCGCCAGCCATCATTGTCATCCATCGGTTGACAATGATAATGATGATGATGATATACTGACGTATTTATCATTATCACTAACGATACTCGTACATAAACTGCCGAAGTAAATGTTTCTCGTTTTTATCTTAACATATCAAATTCCAGTTTTACATACTCATTCTGTATATAAGTTAAGTTGAACAAATAAGTAAGTTAAGTAAAAATATGACAAAGATACGAAGTTAGAAATTGTCGAGTGATCTATTCCTTTAAATGCTATTCAGCAAAATTTTACATCCTGTATTGACCGTAAAGGTATACCTAGTTATAATTTATACATACCTATAACAAACTCGTATTGTCATTAAAACCAGAACATCGATTACAGACTTAAAATAGCGTAGGTCAGTTTATGCAGATACCAATAATAATAACAATTATGTTTTCTATTGTGGTTATGTACCTAGTCGTTTAAACCTTAAGTGTATTTAATCAATATCTGCGGTATTTATTGTACTCGATTGATAAGTTTTCCGCTGATAGGCAAAAGCTATTGCATGAATATTTGCTGGTATACTAAAAAAACCGACTTTAATTACATTGACAAGTACTATATTACTAATCAGATACTGAAAAATTACTAATCAGATTTCGATCAAATTTAAATGTAACCACATGACACGCAACACCTTTCTATTAAAAAAACCCATTAAATTCGGTCCACTTAGTCAAAAGTACTGAGATAACATACATAAACAATACAATATAATTAAGAACCTCCTCATTTTTCGGAAGTCGGTTAAAAAGAAGAACTTGTAATCCGCTACGCTGATTTACAGCGAGTTGTGAATATTTAAGCTTCAGAAATACAGTTTCCTTTTTTTTGTACTTTACCTCCAAGCATGAAATATTATGTCTAATACTATTAAACGAGCAATTCTTGTATATATATAAATTTCATGAAAATCGTTGGAGCCGTTTTCGAGATTCAGATTATATATATATATTCAGATTCCGATTCAGAATAAATATTTACGGCTCTAACGATTTTCATGAAATTTAGTATGCAGGCGATTTCGGGGGCGATAAATCGATATAGCTAGGATTCATTTTTAGAAAATGTCGTTTTATCCCTGTTTCTAGGAAATGCAAAAATGGCTACAATATAGTTAGAATATGAAGGTAAATTTCGCAATTGTCAATAAAGTTGTAGGTAATAGCTCAGATGGGAAATCAGCCGGTCGGGATCGTCCGAGTATTTTGTTCCTTTTTTTTTTTAATTACACTCATGATTTTTTATTTAAATAGCCAGTTCATATTTTTTATTGTTATGTCGGTAAAATAAAAAAATAATATTCATATTTTATCATTATTTAATTCGTATTTAAATATGATTTTCAAAAAACACGATTTACTAAAAATACCGAGCTAAGCTCGGTCACCCAGGCACTGAAATAAACTTGAAAATGTTTAGTACTTGCCTTGGATGCCACACGACTGTTTTGCGACGTTTTGAATTATTTCGGATTTCTTTGTTCATTCGGAAAGCTACATAAGAGCAGCCTGTGGCAAATCTAAATAAAATATTATAATAATAACTAAAGAACTTTCAATGTCAATACTCAAGGTCAATTAATTTATATAAATTATATCGATGGCTGCCAACGCTTACCAATTATTACGTTAATACTACGATTAGGTCTAGGCAGGCTTGCGGTTATCATAAATTTTCCATAAATACATACAATTATTACGGTTGTAAAAATAGCGAATACACACACACATATACGAACATACACCAACTAATTCATATCGTACCATGAATAACATAAAATATACTATCCTTAGATATAAATACTTACATAAAGTTACTATCTCATATTATATTGCTAACAACAAAATTGTTAATGCCCGTATGATGATAATAGAAATGTACTTTATTAAGGGGTGGAGACCTGGTGTCCTGAAACACAGGCCTCGAGCCTAGCTTAGGCACCAGTCTCTCACAATATTAGTGCTCATGTTATTATGTACCTATCTAATGTTCTATTAGCAATATTGTGGTGAGAAAATAAATAAATCTCATTATTTGTCGCGCCGAAGACGCTGCTGCCCGTCTATAGTCAGTGTGGTGATTATGGGCAAAACACATGAGTTCACTCCATTGTTGGCGCGAACTTCTGGAGGCCTATGTCCAGCGGTGGACTGTAATTGGCTGAAATGATGATGATGATGATGGTGATGATGATGATGATTTTCTATTTGCTCGTAATTCGTGACACGTGATCTTAAGATTGAACTACATCAAAGTTTTCTTTGGCAAGAAATGTATATAGAAATGGCTTTATGACTTTCTCCAAAAATATATCAATATTATAACACAATTTTTTTTAATACGTACTACAAAACAAAACTCGTAATCACGACATAGTATAAAACAAAGTCGCTTCCCACTGTCTGTCTCTATATACATATAACTACACAACGGAATTTCATGCGCTTTTATTTGTAGTTTGTATTTTTTCTATCTATAATATAAAAATGAGTCCCTCGAATGTGTTGCTAAGCGCAAAACTCGAGAACGGTTGGACCGATTTCGCTAATTCCTTTTTTAAAATATTCCTTGAAGTACGAGGATGGTTCTTACGGAGAGAAAAATTCTAAAAAAAAAGATTTTAAATTTCCTGAAAAAGTCTAAAAACAACACTTTTCTATACTCCCATACAAAAGATTTGTGATAATACTTAAAAGTCAATTTGAACTTTAATACCATACGATAAAGTTTGTGTTAGGCGATACGAAGTTCGCCGGGTCAGCTAGTTTTTAATAGATCTCTATCTTTTTAAAATAACCACATCAAAATCCGTTATACACGAGAAAGGTTTAAGTGAAAGGTGAAGGTTTCTAACGTATCTTTTCTTGGAGATAATATTTAGTGTCAGCATTGCACCCGTGCGAAGCCGGGGCGGGTCGCTAGTTTTTAATAACATATTAAGATTACGATTTTTTAGAATAAATTTTATTATTTTTTGTATGATTGCACCTTTTTTACAGTACTTTCATTTTGAGCAAGATCATGTCGGGAAATCTCATTTTAGTCACTTAGCTTTATGCCTTGCTCCTTCAAAATTTCGCAAAAATAACGGTATAGTCCGTGAAACGAATACAAATAACATTTTCTTGTAAAATTATTCTCTAAAGCAGCAATGATACAAATCAATAAGGGCTGGCTTAGAATAAATTTTCTTTAATTTTCCCTTGGGAAAACAACGCCTAGTTGTACAATATATAATTGTAATTGCTTATATCATTAATTTCTTCTTTGTTTCGTGGTGCAATAACGTATATGTTATTATTTTTTATTGGGGCCTGTTTCGCTAGTTACTGCTAAAGTTATCTGACCTGTTAAGGTTTCCAACAGATAAAAGTATAATATAATAATAAGAATTAACAAACGCTTCACACTACACATATGATGTATTTTATTGTTCACTATCGAATTCCAATTTGTTAATGGGATATTTATATTCGCAATTGTGAATCTAAAAGTTGTAGTTATATTAAATAAAGAGAGCGGCGAGTGAAAAAGCCTATTTTACCTCCTTTTGTCAGTCTATTCGTAACTTATGTGCAAGACAAACTTTGTCCAGAACGGGTGAAAAACCCTTAGTCATAAATTTTGTGAGTCGAAACACGATATATAAATTTAAGCTTCTAATCTCTTCAGTAAATAGACTAAAGCGAGTCTTTTCTTGAACTTGTAAAAACAATAATTTATCCTCATTCTCAAACTCTATTCTTCGGATTTCGCTCAAATTTAAATAGTACATAAAACAGTTAAGATATATACAGTCGATTTGACAGCCTCCTCCTTTTTCTGAAGTCGCTTAAGAAGAAATTTATTCGTTCAAACAAAGAATCTCAACGTGCATAAATATAATAATTACAGAAATTTCCATGAATACTAGTTGACCTGGCAAACGTTGTTTTGCCATTTATATTGGTTTAAAATATAAAAATCGCCATTGAAAAATAGGGGTTGGTGGTAGAAGGGTGAAAATTTAGCGTCATATGTATTTTTCAATGCCAAATCATAACAAAATAAAAATAAAAAATGTTGACAACAAAAACTTTTTGGGGTGGGTCAGGCGACCCTCAAAAGACGAGTAAATGTGTAGTTTACGACCGATCCCACCAAATAAACACAATTTTTTTTATAAGAATCAGTCAAGCCGTTCTGGAGGAGTTTGGCCTCTAGCACTGTGACACGAGAATTTTGTACATTAGATTATAGAAAGTAATAATAAGTCTTAAAACTCTTGCACTATATGTACATGGCAATTCTATTTTTCCATAAATTAAATTGAAGCAAAGGGATTTATTGAAATAAAGCCACATTTACAATAAACGTTATGTTCGTAACTGTACCCTAGGGTGGGTATGGGGTGGATAGTGTATTGTGGGGTCTTTACGCTCTGAATAGCACGAACTGAAGGTGCCTTTTATACTGAAACAAGACTCCTATGTATGAATATTTATGTGTATACGTTACGGGCCGCATAATATTTCAGGTTTAATTATTATGTTATAAATGTAACAAGTTTGACTTTTACCACTTGCTTAGAACTGAATACTTATACTTAATATATACTTATAATTTATTCGACAAATAATGTTCTTGTTGCAACCGTCGTGGTCACTTGGTGGACGTCTTAGCAAACAATAATATTATGGCAATAATAATAAATTTATTTCCCTGTATAGTGCTATAATTATTGCACATGAAACCTAGTTAAAAGCATTTTCATATTTTTGTATTAATCTTTAGGACACAATGAACTAGAGGACAAACTACCCGAGTAGAAATTTTTTCATCTTCTTTAGAAGGACCGGACCAGGCATGCCTGATCAGGACTAGATAAGGCATGTAACGCAGATGATTGGTCTGGACCTGATTAGGATGAGATGAGATTTCCTGATCGGGTCCAGATCAGGAAATCTCATCTCATCCTGATCTGCCGGTTCGGTCCGGTCCTTTTAAAAAAACACGAATGTATATTCTTGAAAAAATTGTTTAACAAAAAAATATAAAATTGATATTATAAATATGTTACTTAACATAATTATTATGATATGATAGAATCCAAGGCAAAAATTGCTGGTAAGAAACTTGGTATCCTCAATAAAGTCAGGCAGTACTTCACACCGGAACAGCTTCTTACTCTCTACCAAGCACAAGTTCGATCGTGTATGGAGTACTGCAGCCACTTATGGGATGGCTCTGCCAAGTACCAGCTCGCTGCTTTGGATTCTGTGGATCGACGCGCCAGAAGACTCATCGGTGACAAATCGCTGGTTCGCTCTAGACTTCAAAGTCTCGAACATCGGCGCAAGGTTGCCTGTTTGTCGGTATTTTACAGGTTATATTTCGGAGAGTGTGCTCTAGAACTATACAATTTGGTTCCACCATCACCTTTCTACCACCGAACCGCAAGGCATCGCATGAATCTGCACCGCTATGTGGTTGAAATCCCACGATCTCGCACTAAACGATTTGCTTCCTCGTTCCTAATTCGCACCGCTAAAATTTGGAATGCCCTTCCGGCTTCCGTTTTTCCAACGAACTATAACTTAGGTATCTTTAAATCAAGAGTGAATAGGCATCTTCTAGGCAAGCGCGCACCACCTTAGGCTGCATCTTCACTTGACTTCAGGTGAGATCGCAGTCAAGCGCTAGTCTATATATTTAAAAAAAAAAAAAAAAAAAATGATATACATTTCCGTCTATTTTTCCAATGTATAATTTTTTTATGTTTTTACTTTAAATACCAATTATTTTTATGTTATTAATTATAAAATATTAAAATTATAAAATATGAAAATGCTTTTAACTATTGTTTTTAATTAAATGTTATTTATTAACTTCTAATAATTAATTACTAATTAACTACTTCCTACTACTTACGACTGCTCCACTGTGTAGAAATGGACTCCCTGCTAGACTGTCCTGATATCTGTATATGTATGTATATATACTAAGTGCGCTTATAAACATTCATAGCGCCATTTAGACTCAGTTTGCGTAATTTCTTTCAGGCTATCCTGATCTGGACCGGACCGGGTCCTGATCTAGTATGCCTTACCATGCTTGATTATATTTTACATCAGGCTATCCTGATCTGGACCGGACCGGGTCCTGATCCAGTATGCCTTACCATACTTGATAATATTTTACATCAGGCTATCCTGATCTGGACCGCACCGGGTCCTGATCCAGTATGCCTTACCATACTTGATTATATTTTACATCAGGCTATCCGTGACTGGACCAGACCTGGTCCTGATAGAGCTTGCCGGATCTGGGATGCCTCATTCTATCCTGATCCGGTCCAGATACATGATCTGGTTGAGCCTGACCTTTTTTCTAGTCGGGTAGCAAATTACCGAACACTTCTTCACCGACTTTACTTAATTGTATTGTATTTATGACAGTCGATCCTATGACTGTACTATATTTAGTCATCGTGTTAAGGGTTGCCAGGTCGTCAAACCTAGTAGCTGGACAGACTATCTAGTTTGGCCGGACTTCTAGTTAAAATTAAAGGAATAATACGAAATATTACAAAAAAAATTTTTGGTTGTAAAACTACTACTATACAGACTATATTATTTTACTACAATAAATCTTTTTAAATTCAAACTAGACAAAATTAATAAGAAATTAATAATAAAGGAACTTCAATTGAAACAACACATAACATATAAAATATTTTGTTAAAGTAGGGCAGACAGTAGACCATACATCTTGTAGAAATTTTGGTGTACCTACTGATCTGATCTGATTCTCACTCAATTTCTCATTTTAAGTATCGTGCTGAAAATCTAAAACAACCCGATTGGAAAAGTACGTGTCTATCTTACTGATCACACCAAAATAGCTACTCTTAAGTAGTGGTGTGTTCCTGTAATGAGTACGATAGTTAGCAAAGTCCTAGTGCTGCATCGGCCCTTCGACTACGATATCCGTTTATCCTTAGTCACCCAATAAAAAAGCGCCGCTACAAAAACGAAGCGACAAGAAAAACTGGTCACCCCTATCTGTAATCTCTAAATGAAGAAAATAAAAATAAAGTTACGAGCAAAAGATAATTAACTTTTTTGTCAACTAATTATTGTCATTATACTACGAATCACGATCTCAGAATCAATTTTTGGAATAAATAGATATTTTATTTACATTAAACCATGACACGGGATTATACTAAAAGCTTTGAAATACGGGTTTTTATTACAGGTACGTACAATGCTCATTCATTCGTAAAATACGTAAAAAGATTGTGTGTTTTTTGTTATGAATAAACTCGTCGCTTTTACACAGTAATTAAAACTTAACACAACGGTTCATATTTGAAGAGCAATTTGAAATACAAGTATTAATAATTAAGATGTCTGCAAAGCATCTAAGAAAAGGTCAAGTACAAACTAGGCCACACGCACTATTTCTTGTTAGTATTTGTAAATTTATGAACAAAATAATTGTAGCAGGTACCAACAAAAACAATATTTATATATTAAATAATTGTAAAAAAATAAAAGCCTAAGGTTGACTAGAAGAAAATGCCATTAGGCATTAAGCCTACCTTTGTGTGTTTAAATTGTGATGAATCCTCAGTTACAAAATGGTGCCAAACACAGTTTCAAAGTGTTAACACAATTACACGTTTGTGGTCACGTTTGTGATACACATTTGTGATCGATTATAAGCAAACACGGCAACCATCTTGGGGATAGCTTTCTCATACCCAAGTGATCCTTCAAAATAGAAACCACTGAACCATGAGACATGCCTGTTGCTTCCACACTCTTCTTTCCACACATCAAAACACTGCTCGGCCATCATCACACCGTGAATATTTTCAACCGTTTCAAGTATAGCGACTTTATTTTGGCGTCCAGAACGTTCAACGTCTACTTTCCTTGTAACAAATACAGAAATCTATTTTTAGTCACAAACATTTTTCAGTCCCTATAGTATTTTCAAGCTTAGTCTTGATTTGAGTGAAGGTTTTTCGAAGCAAATAATAATGCTTCATGAAAGTCTAGCTACATAAAAGAAATTTCGAAGTTGCAAAATGTTAATCATCTATATAAATAAAAACTAGCTGACTCTGCAAAATTTGTTTTGCCATATATGTTATTAACACCCTTAATCCCCTCCCCCCTTATAACTTAGGGGTATGAAAAATAGGTGTTGGCTGATTCTCAGACCTACCCGATAAGCACACTTAATTACTCTTTTAGCTATTGTAACTAACATTGTGACTCGAGAAATTTATATATCAGATTTCATGTCACGATGTATGTTAGCGATAAACTTTAAAACTACTACCAAACGTAGACGGGAATCCAATCTGCAACCCGCGGAACAGAAAGCACTACAAACTGCGCCAACGGGCTAGTCAAAAAGTTGTAAAAAAGTTCTAATACGTATCTAGCCGTATTAATGTTTATCTTTCAGTTACCAAATACAATACCATATTACGATTCAACCTGTAACATCCCATTGCTGGGCATAGGCCTCTACATGTAAGAGAAGGATCGGAGCTTAATCTACCGAGTTGGACGATCGGTATCAGGTGTATTCAATAACAACCAGGACCCACAGCTTAACGTGCTCTCCATGGCACGGTGGGAAGACCCACAAGGACATACATCCGTACCAGAAAGAAATATTTATGCAAATACAAATTATCTATCCCGATCGGAAATAGCCCCGCAAACCTTTGGTGTTTTAATCGCTTACACGTACACTTAGCAAATACAAGTTTCAAAATATATAATTATCATTGTTCAATTATAAATATGAGCAATTTTTCATGTGACGTAATATTCTACTGACACAAAAATCAATATCGAGTAACGAGACGTAATTAGTATGACGTGTTTAAAAATACAATATTTAATTAGCATCATCAATTACTGTAACAGTATTAAATAACTGACCTTCCAAGTACCACAAAAAAGAATAATGCATTTGAAGTAAATACACAAACCATTATAATGTAACCCTATTACGACCACAAAAACCTAAATAAGATAACAATAGTTTACTCAGTGGGTTATAATTAAATCAGTTGGGATCGGATGTCTTATTATTTATCTTTTTTTTTTAATATTGTACATAAAGCGATTTATACGGTAAAACATTACGTATCTCTAATTAATATTAGTTTCACTTACTTTATTTCTCTGATTTACTGATTTCATTTGTTCAGCCTAACACTTTGATTGAAGCTTCGTGATATCTAAGCGGACAAAAAAATTCTGATTGATGCAGATTTTATAGATTTTCTTCCCCTGTGTGTTGTACCTAGAGTTTTGATTGATTAATTAAAATGCTTAAAATAACTTATAATACAAAAGAAACACCTTATCTAGAAGAAATAATGATAAAAGAATATAAGGATATCCATAAAAGAATCAGATTCATCTACATAGTATGTAGTATTAAAAAGTAACTAGAGTCCATGGACTCTATAGTTTTTAGTAGTAGGATTATGATAATAATGATTTTGATTATGTAGTAAGTGGATAGATAGAGTGACTTATTTCTTTCGGCGCACAACGAGTATTAGAAATTCACATAAGAAGCCGTAACCGACTAAAAAAAGGTCAGGCTCAACCAGATCATGTATCTGGACCGGATCAGGATAGAATGAGGCATGCTAGATCCGGCAAGCTCTATCAGGACCAGGTCTGGTCCAGACAAGGATAGCCTGATGTAAAATATAATCAAGTATGGTAAGGCATACTGAATCAGGACACGGTCCGGTCCAGATCAGGATAGCCTGATGTAAAATATAATCAAGTATGGTAAGGCATACTGGATCAGGACCCGGTCCGGTCCAGATCAGGATAGCCTGATGTAAAATATAATCAAGCATGGTAAGGCATACTAGATCAGGACCCGGTCCGGTCCAGATCAGGATAGCCTGAAAGAAATTACGCGAACTGAGCCTGAAAGAAATTACGCGAACTGAGCCTGAATCGCGCTATTAATGTTTTTAAGCGCACTTAGTATATATACAGTTATCAGGACAGTCTAGCAGGGAGTCCATCTACACAGTGGAGCAGTCGTAAGTAGTAGGAAGTAGTTAATTAGTAATTAATTATTAAAATTTAATAAATAAAATTTAATTAAAAACATTAGCTAATTAACAATATAAAAATAATTTATATTTAAAGTAAAAACATAAAAAAATTATACATTGGAAAAAATAAACGGAAATGAATATCATAATAATTATGTTAAGTAACATATTTATAATATCAATTATATTTTTTTTGTTAAAAATTTTTTTTAACATATTTATAATATCAATTATATTTTTTTTGTCAAACAATTTTTTCAAGAATATACATTCGTGTTTTTTAAAAGGACGGGACCGAACCGGCTGATCAGGATGAGATGAGATTTCCTGATCTGGACCCGATCAGGAAATCTCATCTCATCCTGATCAGATCCAGACCAATCATCTGCGTTACATGCCTTATCTAGTCCTGATCAGGCATGCCTGGTCCGGTCCTTCTAAGGAAGATGAAAAAATTTCTACTCGGGTAGTTGGTGAACGAGTAATTGTTGACAAAAACCATGTCACAGATTTACTACAAAGAAGATATTTTAGTTCTCTATTCTAAATTTTTTAATTACTGCATAACCATCATCACTTCAGCCTATCGTAGTCCACTACTGGATATAGGCCTCCACACAGTAGCGCCAAAAATGACGTGAATTTATATGTGTTGCCCATAGTCACCACGCTGGGCAGGCAGGGTAGTGATCGCAGGACTAGGTTTGTCGCACCGAAGACACTGCTGCCGCCTTCGGTCTGTGTAATTTAAAGCCAGCTATTAAATGGCTATCCCGCCATCGATCACCTGTTTAAGTTCCAAAGTGGTAGTGTAACTATGTTATCTCTTAGTCATCTCTTACGACACCCACGGCAAGAGAGGGGGTAGCTATATTCTTTACTGCTGTAACCACACAGCAAAATTTAATTATTGGGTAAATTAATTATTGACTGAAACTTGGGTAAATTAATGATTAACTGACAGTTTAAAATGTCTAAGATTCGCGTAAGGACACAGAAGTTATGGTTTTATCACAATGTTTCACTCTTTTTTCTTATCGTGCTCAGCCAACAGAAGTTTTAAGTAAATAAACTCCTTGAAACTCAACACAAACACTACTAGCATGAATTTGGCATTCCTGCGCTGTATGTCCATATTTTAAAAACCCAGGCGCAAAAAATAACAAGCAATTACCGTTGTCAGTCCTACCAAATCTGTTTGTTTATACGCTTTTGTTTCAACCTGTAATATCCCACTACTGGGCATAGGCCTCTTTCCCCATGTAGAAGAAGGATCAGTGCTTAATCCACCACGCTGCTCCAATGCTGATTGGCGGATATATTCCCTACTATGAGTAACAATCGCTATCAGGTGTACATGATAACAACCGGGACCGACGGCTTAACGAGCTCTCCGAGGCACGGTGGGGAGACCCACAAGGACTGCACAAATACCCAGACCACGGCAAACACCTGTATGGCCAATACAAATGTTTGTCATGTGCGGGGATCGTACCCGCAACCGCCAGCGCAGTAGGTACAATCCATGGCTGTAACCGTTGGGCCAACGCGGCGGTGTTTGCTTATATTTTAATCATTAACACGTAATCGCCCTTGTATATATATGTGTTATTTTATTAGTATGGGAAATATTTAGTTAGTGATGTTAATGTCCAACATACAACCTCTACATGTTTTACATTATAAACATATTTTATATCAAGTGTCTATGATTTTCATATATTTTTCTTGACCAGTGCTTGCTAAGATATACTCCATTATTATACATTACACACTCCATTATACACTCCATTTATTTCCACTATATCATTTAAAATAGCAACTTGTAATTACGAGTAATCTAACATACGTAAATGTAAATGTACTCCTTTATTATTTTTTTATATGGCCAAGAATAAATCATTTGGTAATGTTCAAAAAATGGTTAAGATCTAATGAGGAAAATTTTTATTGGGGTTGGCAATAATCTTGAAAGCTAGCAACATCTCGGAAACAACATACAAGAACAACAACAACATACAACTAGGGACTGACAAAGACAAAAAAAATTATAAAGCGGCTGAAGGCTCCCGCAGGGGTTTGGTCGGTATTGCACCCCCAAGTAATGAAGCCGACATACGGTCTAGGACTGCCTATCCGGGCGTCCTGGATATCGCCCGTAAATGGTTTCCCCTGCGATACCAAAAAAAGACAAATCATATTTAAGCTTAACCTGTAGTAATCAATTTTGATGGCAAAAACAACCAGGTAATCTTACTAATACAATTCTCTTGTTGATTGACACTGTAAATTACCATATTAGTTATTTCGAAGACATATTTTCTAGAATATAAATGTTAATTTCCATGCCAATCTGCAATTATATTCGAAATAAAATAAATTTTATCTAAATATGCTATTAAAATAATCATAATTGAGTGTGTATGTTTAAATAGAGATAAAAAAATCAATTCTATTTATATTTTAGTGTACATGGACGAAACAAGGCTTGCGTTTCAATTTTTTTTTCTATTATTTTATTTGAATGAATACTTAAACAGTTCCTTAATCTGTCAGTCATTTTAATTGCCAACCATTAAATTCGGCATAGCATATGTAATCGCAAAGATAACTAAACTTTGCTCGCTGGACTGCTTCAGGCAATCTTGCAGATTTACATTACTGATTGCCGATTTTTCTCGACACGTATAGAATTTGTGACGATATTTTTAGACATATGCGTTTTTTTCAGCCGCCCGCAGTCTTTTGCTGTATATTGACCTCCGCCAGTTTGTGCCAAATATCCCAATTGTTCTCAATACCAATTCAGCTTCTGTCGGAGATCTTACAGATATCGTCGGTCTAGTTGGCTGGAGAATGACCCATACTGTGTTTGACAACACGCGGTCTCCACTGCAAGATACCTATGTTTACTCCAGCGGCAATCCTGCGATATACGTAACTAGATTGCTCCTTTGCCATATCTGTAACTTTGTTTCTCTCGCGGATAATCTTATTTCGATGTAGGACCTAGCAAGAAATATCCTGCTTAAAATTTGGAACAGCCCGACTGGGAAAATACCTCAACCGTGCAAAAAATTGCAGCCAGATAATACTGCTTTCAAGTGGTGTTGTGTTTTTGATTCCTGACTTCCTTTGTGATTAAGGTGGCCAGAGCTCAGGAGCTCAACACTTGCGCTTTGCAAGCACCTCTCAGGGGAGGGTCGGGGCTACGGTAGGCAAAGTGATTGCGATCCTTCTTCTTCATCAAGAGGCCCGTATGTTGTTGGCTACCCTAGTAGTATAAAAACAAGAAATAAAGATTTCTCGAAGAGAATCGTAGGCGATTTGAGTTCAATTTGCCTTGTATTACCTGTCTATACTAGTAAAACAACATTTTGTATTATTGATAAATGTCTCAAGATGAAAGGACGCTTATTGTGTGACAACTAGTTCTTGACCCATTTTCAATATTTCAATTTCTGTAGTTTTATTTTTAAATGAATTACAAAAAATATTGTCGTCGAATGAGTAGTCGAAAACTTAATTGAAGTTTTGTATGTTCTTATTAATAAAACTAATTAATACATGTAAATAAAGCAGTAAATCTACAATGTTAGCAAAATTGTGAAAAAATATATTCGAAATTCTTTTTATTGAATAAAATTGTGCCCAAACTATCTAATATTACAATGCATTAATAAATAATTTACGACCCTATTTGTTAGATTAAATATACTATTTTTAAAACCGCATGCATTGAAAGAAAATCTAAAACATTTATAAGTTATCCGAAGAAGCTCTGGAGCTGGATGAATAGGGTGAATATAACTCAACGAGTATTATCATTCATAAATAAATTTATAAGAACGATAATGCTATTGGATTAAATTAAGTAAAAAACAATAACATTATTATTGTTGCAATTATATAACATTGATAGAGGACATAATAATTTAATTGCTTTCACATAAAATTTACGGTCAAACAATATAAATATTGGAAACGAAATGCGTATTTGTATGACGTGTTTCAGGTAACCTTATAAATGATTGGCACAGTGTCTACCCTTATTTTTTTGAAACGTAAAAGTTTACTGTTATTGTTGAAATGGTAATAAATTTTAATCGTTTATTTGATATACGTCTCAAAATTAAATTATATATTCGATTTAAACTATACCATTAAAATAATGATTTCCTACAATCACTTTATTCAGTATATTTTTTTAGTATTCTAATTAAATTTATCAAGATCTAAATCTTATAAACATTTACATATTTTTACAAATTTGCGTAACCTCGGCGTATAACATACTATAATTATAAATTTAAATAGTGACCTACATTAAATAGCTTTGTACAAGTCCAAAAATAGATTTTTATTTAATAAGTATAAAAAACTAATCCTAATCCAATATGTGCTGTGTGGCTACGGCACTAAAGAATTTAGCCACCCCCTCTCTTCCCGTGGGTGTCGTAAGAGGCGACTAAGGGATAACAAGGTTCACAACCACCTTGGAACTTAAGAAGCCGACCGATGGCGGGATAACCATCCAACTGCTGGCTTTGAAATACACAGGCCGAAGACGGGCAGCAGCGTCTTCGGTGCGACAAAGCCAGTACTGCGGACACCAACCCGCCTGCCCAGCGTGGTGACTATGGGCAAAACACATGAGTTCACGTTATTTGTGGCGTAAACTTGTGGAGGCCTATGTCCAGCAGTGGACTGTATAGGCTGTAATGATGAATCCAATATAACGAGCCGTGTTATTGAAACTTAATTGAAGTAAAATAAATAAGGACATTAAATACATAATATAAAAATACTAAAAACGTACGCCTTCTGGGTGATACCTGTTTGCATCGTTTACGTGTACAGAAAAACCGAAATAAATAAATTTAGGTATGTAGGTATTTGTGTACGTGTGAGATAGCGTTAGAATCAAGACCTAATCGTCGCCGTTATTGTCTATTTTATTTATTTTTATTTATTACTTCTTGCATACATATAATCAAACACTTTTATGTAGTAAAAAAAGGAAAAAAAAAACAATAGTACAGAAATAAAATTAAACAAAAAGTAGTTACAATGATAGCATGCAAAGGCGGTCTTATTGCTTTAAGCAATCTCTTCCAGACAACTTCAGGTAAAAGGAGATGAATGATCAATGAATGAATGATGAGAGAAATGTCTATATTAAAAATCAGAAACGTAATCCCCAGCTTAACAAAATTTACAAGTAGAGGAGGCATATTTTAGGAGTGGGGGGAATTGTGAAGATTTAGTCTCATTTCATTTTTAAACAATTTCAAAAAAAAACGAGGAGATTCTTAATTCGACTGTATTTTTTATGTGTGCTACCTCATAATCTTTATTTGGTCTTCACTGAAAAATAGTCATCAAAATCGGGACGACGGAGTTTCCAATATACGAGTTACTGATAGGCATTTACTTAAACTAATAAACAACAACTTTGGATTTTAGAAGTTTCGGACAGAGATATCTGTTAGATAAAATGGTTTTCGACGGTGAATCAAAGCTTCATTTAAAAAATATTTGTGTAATGTTAAGCCTGCTTATTCACGGTACTAAATAATAAAACATAACTCGTCGAATAAGCGAAGTAATAACATTAAGTGGGATACGAGTTAAGTACAATTCAACAAGTATTGACATTTGTCGTTGGTGGAACAATCTATTTGTATGCACTAACTAGCCAGTTATATTATTAACAATACGAGCAGCTTGTAGCGTAAGTTCTCAACACGTACATATCTAGGTATATATTTAAAAAATTAATGTTTGTCTGTATGTCCTTTATAGAATCGTAAACTATGCACTTGATCATGCCTTCATCAAAGTGTTGTGCATGATCCCACAAAGGTTTCTGAGTTGGTACGACCAAAAATAAAAATAAAAATAAGCGTAGCAACGCGCGCAGGTACAGCTAGTACCTATATCAATAAAAATAAACCAGTGAAATGTATGTACGCGCTTAATTTTCGAACGACTGCAACAAATAGGATTATTCCTTTTTCGTTCAGTATTGTCAAGACAAGGTATAAAGAAAAATCAACAAAAAAACTCCATATATTCACAAAAAAAAGTATGGCAGTATGAAGCCCGCCGGCTTAGCCAGTGAAATATGCTTCGATACATTAAAATGAGAAAAAAAAAAAATTATTCTTTTAAATATAGAGAGGTATAAGAAATGGAGGAGATATTAAAGTTATTTCAAATTTTTTAAATTTGGTATATTTTTTTTTTTGAAGTTGTCTCTTCATACAAAAAATTAAAAATAATGGTAATAAGAATTTGAAATACCTAATGGTTTTCGAATAATGTTGCATAAGTAAGGGATGCTTACAAAAATGTATAGAATTCATGTGATATAACATAAGCTATGACTTTTACCTATTGGAGTTTTGTAAACAAATGTTTCTTAAAATTATTTGCTTATTTATACTTTAATTTTTAATTTGATTTCGTATCACTTAACAAACTAAAATTTAACCACTAAATATACGTATTTGTTTATTTGCTTTTGCAATTAAGAAACCACATGTTGATAATTAAAAGAAAGAGATCCTTCACTGAGCATATTGAATTAGCTTCTCATAATAATAATAATAAAACTCACTAAAAATATAGATCTTAAAATACAAGTAAAACGGATGTGGAATCTAAATATGCAACAATAGTGCCGATAGTTACATTATAGTCCACAGAGGTAAACCTACAGGAATACAGGATTCAATTGACACAATAGGTCTACAAAAGAAGTTTTATATAATTTTACAAAAGGCTGTTATATTAAAGACTTGAAGAATTGTAAAAAAGTTTCTTCAAATCGACAAGTACATCGAACCGGGCCCGTGGACACTCACATTACCCGGTAGCTATGCCGAGGGCTTAAAGCTTACCAAGAACAATATTTATTTCAGGTTTTATCCATATTAAAACTTATTCTAGTGTTAGTAACAATTATTCTGAGTTGGAAGCCGTATTATATATTCAAGTGGCAATTAAAAGAATACGTGTGCAAGTAAAACAATGCATTTCGAATCCAATTCGGCCTACTGAGTGATTGCACTGAATAAAGCATATTTTGCTAGACTTGAGGACCGTTCCCAAGTTATAGATAGAGAAAAATATTTGTTAACGATCATTAGTAAATTTCTGTAGGTACCTATCTCTGATAGTCACTTTTCTGTAGATATAGATAGCTAAAGAAATCAAGTTCTCCGATTCGCTTAGCCTAGGAATTGCTCGATTTCGAATTTTCTGTTTTCTTAACACTGAAAACTACTTTTAAACGATAGCTTGAGATTCCGTGTCTTTTAAGTAAAAAACCGGTCAAGTGCGAGTCGGACTCGCGCACTGAGAGTTCCGTATAAACAAAATTATTTAAAAATATTTTTATAATATGATGTAACTGGAAATGTATGCTTTTCGGATTTTTTATTTTATTTGTGCTATTAGACGTTGCTTTCTACCAAATGTCAAGATTCTGACTTCACGGGAAGTACCCTCTAAATTTTGCAGCATAAACGGCTGTATCTTTTGATCAGTGACGTGCATAAAGTTTCTAGACAGGGTAAGCAGTCAAAAAAAATATGAACAGCCACACTGCACCTACTTTCTCGCAATTTTTTTCTAATTTGTTTCAATTTTGTTGGGAATAGAGGCTTTTAGATAATTTCAAGAGCAGACAAGTAAATAATTGGACACGTAAAGTGCATTTATACTTATAATAATGCAGGCATACAAATACACATACAGCAACCAACTGATACTTATCAAACAAATCAGTTACTGGATAGACACAGTGACCTCATAAAGCCGGCACTCTGATAATTTCGTTTGTGTCAAACATAGGAAATCATTGATAACACTATTAATTAATAAAGTACTTAATAATAAAGTACTTAATAATAAAGTACTTAATAATAAAGTACTTGTTTATTTATTAGTAAATAAAAAATTATAACGTCATTGTTATTTATATGTTAAATCGATACGCCTGAAGAATTTTTAATTTATCCGTAAAATCGAACGTATTGAATTTGGATGCACTATTTACTTTCATCAAACACACATCTCCGTTACATATTTCACAAGTAAACTTATTCATCACTAATTTATTAATTATTTCATTAATAACAAGAATGCACAAACGAAAAATTCAAAGCGAATTACTACTAATACGAAATTACTCTGTGGAATGTTGCGATTATGCGACCGTGTCAAAAATCATAATTATTGATAAAAACGGTATCGAATATAAATAATAATATAATATCGAAAAAAGACAATTTGGTTTGACAGGTTATTCTCTTAGGCTGTGCCTACTCTCATTTTTAAACCGACCAATGTTAAAAACACAATACTTTGTTCGTATTCCATATGACGCGCGACATTATAAAATTGTAGGATTAATATTATAATGTCCCACTGTCATTGCTAACATTTTGTTAGCGATTGTAGGCAAAAGTTTCATAAAAGGCCCGTCGTCGATTCGCGTGAAGCGCTGATATCGCATATATACATATATGATGGTGGGTTTTTCAATTGAAGCGGATTTAAATTGAATTATGGTTTATGTCTGTTTCAAAAATATGTAATGTTCATGTTTTATATATCATTTTTAGTAACATGACGAAGTAGGCAGTGCCTTTCTGCCTATTTGGAATTCACGCTACGGCTTTTGATTGCGTTGGCTTAGAAGTTTAATTTTTTGCAACTCCAACGAGCAATAGACTTGAGTAGTTGGTATGAATTTCAGCTTGATACCTCCTCGCGTTCCGAAGAAAAAAGGGTCTTGACAGACAGACGGACAACAAAGTGATCCTATAAGGGTTCCGTATTTTCCTTTTGAAGTACGGAACCCTAAAAACTGGAACATTCGTTATTATGTTAAGGGTTTTTGAAGTCAAAGGATGGTTAGCAAGCGGGATCGATACAAGCGAGCAAGAACGCTCTAATTAAGGCTACAACATAAATCAAAGTCAATTTAGTTTCATAGTATTACTCTCAAGTACACGTAACTCATCAAGGTTTTTTTTTTAATGTGTATGTTTTAGCAACGTGATAGTTTATTTTTAGATATGCAAATGAATGCAATTTAAATTTAGAACTAGTATTAATAAATATTTTTAAGTTACATAAATATACAAAGGTAAACGAAATCATTCGTCTGTATATTTTGTAATTTAGTATATCATATTTATTCTATTTTTTGTCTCGATTTCTTAGATAAAAATCATATAAAATAAGTATAATAAAGTATGTGTAAAGTAGTAAAATCTATACATACAATAAAATGGTAGGAAAGTCAAAACTGTACATTGAATATTTTTTTTTTTTTTTTAAAGAATACTTGGGGTGTGATCTACAATCGATACCGAAGCCAAAAATATGTTTTTAGAATTTTTGTCTGTTTGTCTGTTTGTCTGTATGTATGTCCGGGATAAACTCAAAAAGTACTGCATGGATTTACTTCAAATTTGGCACGAATATTATTAAGAAGTCGGGTCAACATATAGGCTACAAATATCACGTTATCACCTACGGGGAACAAGCAGTGAACCTTTAATAATAATAATAATACACTTTATTGTACACCAAAAACAGAAATAATACATATCAAAGAAAGAAAGAAAATATTGACAATATATTCATTAGGTACAAAGGGCGGCCTTATCGCTAAAAAGCGATCTCTTCCAGGCAACCTTAGGGCAAAGGAAACGGTCTAGCGTCAGCATAGGTGTACAAGTTACAACAAATTTGTTATAAATATTCAAATAATTAAACATATACATACATACATACATACCTACATACATACATACATAAATAGATACATAAATACATACATACATACATAAATAGATACATAAATACATACATATATACTGACATATATACATATATACCCACGTACATGCAGACATACATGTAAATACATATATGTATACATTATAATTATAAATTACTTGTTTATTGTTGAGTTTGAAGAAAATGCTTCCAAACAGTCTTTTTAAAAAGTGCAACCTTTATTTCTTCAGCGCATTCTGTAACAACGTGTAATCTAACGACGCATATTTGAATGTTGTTATTATGTTAATAACCATGCTATAAGCTAGCTTCATACTATAAATAAAGACATTCTGTAGTATATTTAGTATCAGCATTGCACCCGTGCGAAGCCGGGGCGGGTCGCTAGTAAGTATATAAACAAAGTATATTCAACTAAAATATCTTTTTATTAATATAAATATATTTAAATAAATTAGTATCAACTAGTAACCAATACGTCTTATCAGACTAGATAGACTTCATAGATACTAACATTGTAGATAAACATGTGAATGTCTATATGTAATATTTTCATTCGTTACTTATTTCTCAGGAACGCAGAGGCCACTAAAATTTTTATCTAATAAATATATATACATTAATATATAGTAATAATAAATATATATACTAATATATAGACACATAATACTACGAGAGGATGTTCCAGATATGTATTGATTAATAATATTTATTTATTTTTAAAAATAGTTATTGGCTGTGTGACAATGGGCGGACTTATGGCGCCTATTTAGCCATTTCTTCCAGACAGCCTAAAAATAAGAAATAAATATTTAAATTAATCAATCATTCGACAAGAGGTATTTGTAAAATTAAAGGTTTCGTTAGTTAGTTCAATAAATTGTAAATTAGGAATTTTGTGAGAGCCGAGAAATCTAGAAAAAGATTTTATTTAATTTTTTTACAGGACCCACCTGATGGTTAGCGGTTACCGTAGTCTATCGATCATTTCCCATTTCCAACCCCACCACCGACCCACAGTGGGAGCTCCGGCTATCCTACTCTCCACAGGAACGCAACACTACTTGAGAACCTATGTTGAGAACAATGTTTTTTGGCTGTGATCTTCTGTGAGGTTGAGGAATTTCTCCACTCAAACTATTCTAGATTTTATGCAAAGAGAGAGGTTATGTACTAACTATTGTTTAAAATAAAACACAAATATAAAAACGGAATTCTCCAAATATTATACAATAACGATATTGTGCAGTGCACATGCACTCTATTTTATAGTCTGATATTATCGATACTATCAAGATATTTATTTGTTACTTTTTATTTTTATTTCTACTCTTTTAATTGTGTATGTGGAATGTGGAATTGTGAATAAAGTCTTTATCTATCTATTAAAGGGTATAACTTACTCTTTTGATCCCCTGCTTAATTCAGGATTGTAACTGAAATCTAGTAATATTGCCTTCTAATAATAATCACTAATTGCATTATACTGTAGTTCTAATATGAAAAACATATTATATCTATATAATTATAGTTATTTTTAATTCATCTTACAATACAGTACACTATTAAAGTTTCTAGAATATTTATAGACCAGTACGATAGTTATAACTATTGATTTGAACATGTATATTTATAAGTTAAATAAAACAATAATATTAATAATACTAAAAAATATACCGACAGGTAGTAAGACTTATTTTTTTCACATTTTTGTTGCATAATCCTATAAATTGATCATATTCTTTATATATTATTAATATTCTTATCGGAATTCTTTCTTTTAAAAAAACTATTTTTTTTACATTACAAATGTATACAGTTATAAAATATTGTTAATATATACATATAGTCTGTCAGCAACAGTATGGCAATATAACAACATGCAAGTATTATAAAAAAAAACTAGAACTAACGTAATAATATATACAGTCGACTCTGGATAATTTGACACTCGTTAATTTTGAATCTGTCAATAATTTGATCTTTTTTTTCTGATCGCATGAATTATTGAATAATATCGCTATCAATTGGTCCCATCGGTAATTTCGATTGTCTTGCTTATTTTTAATAATTTGAATTATTTACCATGTGTAGATTTATAGATTATTCTTATTCTTCGAACGTTAAAGAGATCGATTGTTTAACATTTTCAATAGTTTAAAAAAAGCATCATTTGAAATTTTTAACAAAATATTTAAGTATAATATATAAAAATATACCTATAGAAAGAGTGTGTAAGTAGTAAATCAAAATGGAAAAAACCTCAAACCAGCATAAAAAATATCATAGAAGTACCCTATCTCGATCCCTCTAAGTGAGCTAACTTATTAGCCAAACATTTTACACTGCGCGAAAATCCCCAATACGTATCCATATCCTAAAAAAAATACTACTACCTCTTGTTGGGTATGCCCAAGCGTTAATTTTTAATGTTAGAATTAAGTTCTTAATACACGACAAAACAACAAAAAAACGACCTATTTTGTTATCTGTAGAATCTAGTTCTAAAAACGCGCTCACCTACATACAGCCAGAACCGCGCGGATATGAAAGGGACAGGAGTGCGGCGTTCAGTTTACAGCTTTATATAAAAGAAGCAAGATTTCGCAACCATTCTGACTTGGAATCTCGTCGCGATCCCGTCGGGGTGCAAGCGAGAGCTGAGATCGATTCGCGTGCGAAAATTTGTAAACGCGTATTAATTTTTTTTTAATTTTCCAAAATGGCGGTTACAAGTGCCAGGAGCATTATCAATATGAAGGAGAAGGGGCATTTCAATCATGAAAAAACGAGGATGGACAAATATACGGTAACTTCTTTGTTTAATATACGTTTTATTGTTTTATAAAAAAATACATTATATTTCAGAAGACGCACCTGAAAATATACACGTCAATTTGCTGATTACTTTTTTTTTAGCAGTTGTTCCTTTTGTTCTTTTATTTATTTCAATGTACGCCTATTACTCATTGCACGTTAAAAATTAGATTATAGAAAATGACAATATTCTAACTTACAATACCTTACAGAAAACCCTTAGTAATAGCTAAGATATTAATTACATAAAAATATAAGTATGATTATTAATTTATTAAACTACCTACATATTATATACAGTAGGTGCGTATATAAATAAAATTCAAATAAGCTAAATATACGTAAAAATATATATAAAATATACATACATGCCATACACGTACGTATTTAACACAAATAAATAATTATATATATAAATACACACATATAACAAAAATAATTAAACATATGTTATGGGGGTAGATACATACAATAAACGATTTAAAAAAAGTAAAAATAGTGACCAGAAGATATCGTTATAAATATGTAAACAACACGTCGACAAGTTATTGTTTTTCTAACAAAATAATAAAAAACATTTACGTATAAAATATAATTTATAACAATATATATATATATATATATATATATATATATATATATATATATATATATATATATATATATATATATAATAACAATTTTCTTCAATAAATAATTTCGTAACTAATATTTTCCAAGGCTGTTGTCATTGGTATGTCTCGTATTGTTTTTAAGACAATAAGCACAAAAACTCTAGAAAGATGTAGAAAAATACATGTCTATAAAGTTTTCAAGTCAGTTGCATTGCTATGCAAAACATATTTTAAGAATTTTAAAACTGAAACGAACGGTAATATTGTTTATAAATATTACTGTCCAAACAAAACAATCTCACAGATATAAACAATTTAAATAACAATAAAAAGTTAATGTTGTTTGAGTTTTATTTCTACCAGACTGCACGAGAATTAAACCAGAATATACTGGAGAAATGCGAATATTACTTTGCTATAACAAGAATTCTTTCCTTACTTCTTTAACATTACTTAATATATTTATTTATTTGTTTTGGTTGACATGACATAAAATTATTCGATATTGTTTTTAACGCAAATATTATTATATACTAGCTGACCCGGCGAACTTCGTATCGCCTAACACAAATTTTCTCGTATGGTATTAAAGTTCAAATTGACTTTTAAGTATTATCATAAATCTTTTGTATGGGAGTATAGAAAAGTGTTGTTTTTAGACTTTTTCAGGAAATTAAAATTTTTTTTTTTTTAGAATTTTTCTCTCCGTAAGAACCATCCTCGTACTTCAAGGAATATTTTAAAAAAAGAATTAGCGAAATCGGTCCAACCGTTCTCGAGTTTTGCGCTTAGCAACACATTCAGCGACTCATTTTTATATTATAGATTATAATACTCCTTTATTCCTTTCCGTCACTTCGGCGCCTTCGTCATTCGAAACAAATTTCAATTAATTATGTTAATCATAATTTAAATCATTCTTCTTTCTTTCGTATATATAAAGATCATAAACATTTAAAAAAACATCGTTATCTCTTAAACTAATTAAACGCGACACAATTATTTCTAGCTTTGAATTATGTTAGTGTTATGATTACAATTAAATAATATAAAAGTAGGAAAGATACTGATTTATTTCTAACCGACTTCAAAAAAGGAGGACGTTTCTCAATTCGACCGTATATATATTTATTTTAATGTGTGTTCGCGGATAACTTCGTCGTTTATGAACCGATTTTGATGATTTTTTTTTTTTGTTGGAAAGAACATATCCCAAGACTGGTATCATGATAAGAAAACCAGGATGTGATGATGGCATCCCAGAGAAATCGAGGGGAACCTTCGAAAATCGTTGTGGCGACTAGTGCGTCCGTTAATATATTTTTTTTCGTCTTTTTTTTCGTCATTGTATAGTAATACAACAACGAAAAAAAAAAGACGAAAAAAAAACAAGTATGTGGATGTAATTGAAATCGGTTTTTTCGTTTCCTAGCAAACACAATTACATGTTTTTAAAATAAGATATCGAAAATGTTCCTTATAATCTTAACCACTCAAATGTCGAGTAAAATTGCGCTATATTTATTGTATTCTAAATTTAAGTCTAAATTATAATACTGTTTTGAAGTTTAAATTAATAAATTTAACTTTTGTTAGTGCTCTGGATTTACCTAATGGTATTATAACCTAATGCTAAGAGTGACCTGGGTTGATCTGAAAGCTTATTGGATAATACCAATACTAATTGGGCTATTTTATATAGATTTTTTGTCCTATTTTTACGCTGCTACTTTTTAAAAGTATAACTTTAATACTATATTTTTAAAATATGTCAATTTCATTAAATGACAGGAAGTCGAGCCAGTATCAAATGTGTTCAACCTTACGTAGACTTTTCTTTTAAATGTGTATCTAAAACTGTCTATATCAAATACCGGCAAGTAAGGTTGAGTTTTTCTATATTTCTGCTTTTGGAATCGTTCAGTCCAGTTTATGCAACCATTTCGGAACTTAGTATAATCAATTTCGACTTTATTCTCCAATTCAATGGGTTCTATTCACATCGCATTCGAATTCAGCCTATAACATCCCACTGCTAGGCGTAGATTTCTTTTCCCATATAGAAGAAGGATCAGAGCTTATTCCACCACGCTGCTCCACTGTAGGTTGGCGGATATGTTAACTACTACGAGTAACAATCGCTATCAGGTATTTATGATAACAATCGGGACCGTTGGCTTAACGTGCTCTCCGAGGCACGGTTGGGTGACCCACAAGGAGAGACATCCAAACCGGAAAGAAATATTTGTACAAATACAAATATCCATCCCTAGCGGGAATCGAACCCGCAATCCGTCGATGTTTTAGGTGACTAGTCGCACCACTAGACCAAAGCGGTTATTCCAGAGAGTTTTTATATTCACCAAAAAAAGAAAGCAAATCAATAATAAAATTTTCTACTTCAAATTTTTTTAATTGTTATCCTTTGAACCTAAAAACGTATTTTAAAAAATGTTCTCAAATTAAATGAAGCACCTATTCAGTTTTATAAATTAAAAGCTTTTTTTTATTTAACTTGCGATGCGTATGATGTTGCGATGTTGTGTATGTATGTATGTTTGTTAGGGTGGAAACTTGCAACTCAATTATAAAGCATATCTTCAACCAATTGAAAATAAAATTGAAATTTTGTATATACGTTTAGTATGGATAACAATGCATGGTTAGCTGTGTGGCGTTAATCAAATCCAAATATTAACTAATCATTTTTAAACACTCCTACAATATGTATTAAATGAAATATCAGATTGAGAAACCAGTCTAGCAATAAATAAGTAAAAATTAAATTAAAAACATTTTTTTTAAAAAGCTTTCATTTAAATGCGCTAAAATAAAAATGAAATCAAATTTTCCTTTAAAACTTTTACTAGTTATAACGTCCGTACGATTAACATATATACACAAATAAACAAGTAAAGTAAATAACTTGGTCTGATCGATCTTATTTATATAAATTTTAAAGTAAGTATATATAGTATGAAATAAATTATACCTCGCGACATACCATTTAAATTGTGACTAGCTCATTTAAATGGAAACTTGTGTATCAAAAAGTTTTTTTTTTTTTTTTACTCTTATTTTTACAGTTGAAATCTTACTGACAACATCTGCAAACAGGAAATAAAAAGTATTACTTGGGACGTTTACGTGATTAAAAAAATTACCTTTTAACAAATGTCTCTTGTCTGGATTTTTTAATCGTAATTTTATTTTCGAAAAAAATAAAAATGAAAAATGTCAAGGCCGTACGCAATTAAACTGAATGCATAAAAGTGTATATCCTCATATCTTGAGACACAATGGAGAGATTGTGCCGGTGATTCGACCTCGAAGGTACTGATTAGAGCGAACACGGATAATAGGCTTTACAGGTCTGGCATAAACACGTTAAATTCCTATGAAATCTGTAACTAATATTATATTCTAGAAACGATTACAAACCAAAAAGTGAAGCATTTCTATAATCTTTAAAACTAATTTTAAACAAGACACAGGATTTTGAGATTTATTAAGTCACAGAAAGTTTTAAAAAGTCTTGTGGGTAAAACTAGACAAGGGGCAGAGTAATTATCGTTATATAGCTTCTCTTACATTTGCAAATGCTCAATATAAACTGTTCTTCAGCTTACATTAAATGCATCTCAAATGAAAATTCCAACTCAATGTATATTTAGTTTTTGGCAACGTACCAACCTTGTAAATACCACACTTTATCTAAGTATTTATAATGTCTACGTTTATAGTAAAAGTATAGTGAAAATGATATTAAATTTCATAATTATCTTATTACTAACAACATGTTGCTCGTGTTGTTAGATGCAATAACTATTCCTTTACGATGAACCGTAACGTGATTTGTATCGTCAAACGTTGCTTCTTGACAGTGTAACTTCTAGATGTTGAGAAAATTGTTGCACTCGGTTCTACAGTGCTAAAGTTTCTATTATAAGGAACAATTTTCTTCATTATATAGATAATATAAAACATATTTAAATAATATACAATTATTAATTATAATTTATCTAGGCTTTGGTTAATATTTTTATACACTGCATTAAGGAGTGCTGATTTTTATTTATGTATGTGTTTCACACAGTTTTAATTACAAATAAATTTTTATAGTGTTAGCTTATAATTAGCCGAAGAACATAGTTATTAAGTATTTATTTAATTAGAAAAATATTGAAATCCGGTTGAAATACCCGCCTCAAACGGAACTAACTCTATTCTCCGAATCAACTTCGACATCCTATCACAGCATGGTTATTTTTTAATGATACAATGCAAGTCACGGAACTAAAACAAACCACGTCTTACTTCTTATTTTATTCGTAGACCAGCTGACCGTTGCCATTGCTTCGAACTGGCTAACGCGTGATATTTCAATAATCATACGTCTTCTAAAACCTTCCTTTTTTCTAGGCAATTATCGTAATTTTAAATTCTGTAAGAATAAACAAACAACAAAATTCTTGTTAGAGTAAATGTAATAGAAAATAAGACCAATTACTCCAGCCGTTTTTGAATTTTGCGCTTTGTACATTTAAGGGCTAATTTTTAATTATGTGTAGGTAGTTGACTGCAGAATTTTCCTTTAAGAAAACGAATCACTCAAATTTTACGGTTTGATAATTGATGAGTTTTGAGTAAAAAAATGCGATTACTTTTAAGAAACCTATAGTCGTAACGATATACCCCTTAATGTTACTATTAAGGGCTCAAACTTTCACGATAATCTTTTTTTTATCATCATGAATGATATTTTCACAGCATCATTAATTAAATAGTCGTTTTTTTGACCCAGTTTACTTAACATTTTATTCATTGGTCAATTGATTCAGCCTGTAGAATCCTACTGCTGGGCATACGACTCTTTCTCCATGTAGCTTAATTTCAACTAACCAAACCACCAAGTTTACCAAAATACACGCATGCTCTACAGCTTAATTTTTTATATTAATTTTTTGCTCTCTGCTTCAATAAGAACAACATTTGTTATCAATTACACAATTCATTACTTTTAAGATTTCCAGTAATTAATTTTTTTCTAAGATTGGTAATTTCAATTTACAAAAAAAAATATTTATGCGTTATAACCTATTATTATCTGATAATTATTTTCTATTAAGTTGTATAATTTTGTATAATTATGGTTATAAAAAAGTGGTAGAAAATAAATAACAATAAAATTGAAAAAAATGTGTCGAATTCCTTTCCAATGTGATTTTAAAACATAAACATACTGATATTCTAATCATATACTACTAAATTGTAGGCATTTTATATATCTAATTTTCTGTGTTGATATATGTTGTCCCTTTCAACAAATGTATGTGTTCCTCTCAGTACAGTAAGTTTATGAAAGGGACAGATTTTTCCTTTAAATACTAAATATAAATATAAAAAAATACATTACATTGGTTATGAAAATATTGTATTTGCTTAGCGATGTATTCAATTTCATATTTAAGTGTAAATAAATTTTAATTGCGCTGTGTGACTACGGCAGTAAGAATATAGCCTCCCCCTCTCTTCCTGTGGGTGTCGTAAGAAGTGACGAAGGGATAACACAGTTCCACCCACTACCTTGGAACTTAAAAAGCCGACCGATGGCGGGATAACCATCCAACTGCTAGCTATGAAATACACAGGCAGTGTCTTTCGTGCGACAAAGCCAGCCCTGCGGTCACCAATCCGCCTGCCCAGCTTGGTGACTATAGGCAAAATACATGAGTTTGCGCCATTTTCGGCACGAACTTGTGGAAGCCTATGTCCAGCAGTGGGCTGCGATAGGCTGAAATGAATTTAAATTAGCGTTTTATTTGTTTACATACTTACACACACTCTAGTGTGTACAACATAAATTAATATATCATGCTACCACTCCCTTGTAAAGGTGGGCTCATCTTTGATAGTGATTTCTTAAAGAAAACCCCTGACTAAGGAGGAAATATTGACAACTAAATATCTATTTTAATGAAACACTTTTTTCGGGTTTTATCGCGGTTTATTATTAACTTTTGATTCCCGACGTTTCGGATAATTTACAGCAACCATGGTCACAGGAGGAGGCAGTCCTCCAAAAGTTAATAATAAACCGCGATAAAATCCGAAAAAAGTGTTTCATTAAATGAGTAAAATTCGCGTAAACATTAGAAAACAACTAAATATATATATATATATATATATATATATATATATATATATATATATATATATATATATATATATATATATATAAATAAGTGTTTATTGGTATGTCCTTTATAGAATCATTAACTATGTATTTGATCATGTTATGATCTTCAACAAAGTAGTACAGCTAGTATAGTATGAATAGCTTTAGAATGTGAACCTATAACATAAAAAAATATCAATTAATATTACACATTATATTATACTATTCGTCAACCCGCAGTAGAGGAGTGTGGTGGACTAAGGTTTGACCCTTCTCCTAAATGGAGAAAGAGTGACTATATCTAGTAGTGGGATGTTATAGACTTACTCCAAATCAAAATCATTATATTATACTTTTTTTCCACGTACGTTTTACAGATCAGCAATCCTGAAATCCCTTTAAGCACTTATTTAATAATTAATATTTCTAATACTAATTAATCGTTTAAGGTATCTTATCTATCTTGTATCTATGTACTTAATTATTGAACAGGTATAATTTGAAAAATTAATTAATAAATACTCATAATACAAACAAAACCAACAATTTGTCAAACTTTCATCTGTAAAAGGTCAGGGATTTATGACAGGTTTTTATAGCGATAAACTTCGAGATTCAATTACGTTTCAATTCATTAAACAGTAATTGTCTTGAAACCCGTTGACTCAGTGAGCAGACCTTGTTCACGATCACTATCAAGGTCTAAGTTCGATGATCGCCTTTCACCTCGCTCGTGCTGGGCACTTGTCAATTAATTTTATCTTAAAAGAATTGTCTACTGCCTTATTCTTAAGAACAACAGGTTTTAGTAAAAAAAATGGAACCACCGAAAAAACTGAAAAGCAAAAAATAATAAACATTTTTTATTTAATTTTAATAACTAAGTTCATAAACTAACATAAGTAGTTTTGTGTCGTTACCAAACAATCAATGAACAAAGAACACTAAATTAATGTAAAGTTATATCCAAATTAAATTAATAATACAATCTCCAGCTATAAACTTTAACATTCAAAAAAATGCTCTCTCCGCCAACCTTAATTCAATTTTTTTTTGAATATTTCCACATACATACCAGTCTAAAGATTTAAATCATCATCATCATTACAGCCTATACAGTCCACTGCTGGACATAGGCCTCCACAAGTTTACGCCAAAAATAACGTGAACTCATGTGTTTTGCCCATTTAAATGATAAGATTTAAATGAATTGTTGAAATAAAAAGTCTTACATAATATTAATATAACATTTATAATTAATTATTAAATTTAAATCAATTGTTTAAAAGTATTTTTACTAATATACGATAGATACAGGGGGTATCACTGAATATCAGTGTTGGCTTTCGTTTTTATGAAAGCCAACTCCAAGCTGAGTGATATACCTTTTTTGGGCACAGAACTTACCTGCGGACGGTATTTGTACTTATATAATTACTTATTTTATACATATATTTTTTTTTCTTTCTAAAAATTAGAGATTTAATTTTTTTTATGATTTGTTTTTTGATGTTGATTGACTTTTTTTCTAAATTATTGCTGATTTTCTTTTTGTTCAAAAACTGTCTACGATATTTGTGATGTCCCAAATAAACGTGTTTCTTTCTTTCTTTCTATATAATGACTAAATATTAAAAGAAATAGGAGGATAGGGAGGTATGAACAGGGTGAATGTGGACATTTAGATACTATTCAGTTTTCAAGAATCGTATAAACAGACTAAGTAGCAATCAATAATAGTAATAATTAACAGTTGATTATTATTATAGTTAATTTGAGATTATTTTTCTACGAGCGCGGTGTACTACACTCAGCGGCACGGAATCTTGGCCAAACTCATAACATGCGATAACAAATTTTTAAGTGTGTCTAACTTTTTTCTTATTGTATAAGTGGGTAGAAATAATGTTTACGTTATTCCTAAGAGGATATTTAACTGAGTTGAAGGGCATATTGGTTTGGATTCTGAAGTTTAGTTGAATCGTGTCATTTATCCGACGAACTCTACGTTTTCAATTGTGTTGTGGAATTTGCGAGTGTTAAGTTGTCGAAGTTCTTTGGTTTTGTTGTGATAAATAAACATCTAAAGGCGCCTAAGAATCCATAAAAATGCCTTTGTCACCAAGTCAGATAGCACAAGCAGTGGCATTACTCGAACAAGGGATAACCCATCGTGAAATGGCTACTACCCTTAATGTACCGCGTTCTTCGATCCAATATGCACTAAAACGGTAGCAAGAGACTAGCCTCTGCACACGCAGACCAGGTAGTGGTGGTTTGCGTTGGACATCAGCTCTTGACGACCGCTTTATTGTGTTAGAGATTTTAAGAAATCGCTTCCTTACTGCTGTCGAGATCCAGCAGCGGCTTCAAATCTCCAGGAACGTAAATGTTAGTGAGCGTACGGTGAGAAGATGTATAGAGGAAGTTAATTTAAGGGCAAGAAGACTAGCCCGTGCCCCACAGCTTCTCCCACAGCATAGAGCACCTCGACTTTAATTTGCCCGCGAACATGCTAACGGTGTCATGAACAAAGGGCAGGGGTTTTCTTAACGGATGAGTGCAGGGTCGCTTTAAATGCATCTGACGGTAGACAACGTGTGTGGAGAAGGAAAGGTGAACGATATCTGGCGATTAGTAGCACTCCAACAGTGAGTTTTGGTAGAGGCTCTATAATGGTTTGGGGTGGCGTTAGTTCTGATGCATGTACAGAATTTGTTATCGTCAATAACGCTCTAACTGCAACACGATACGTCGAGGATATCCTTCAAGAACATGTTTTACTCTTTGGAGGGTTTATTGGATATGACCAATTGATTTTAATGCATTATAATGCACATCCTCACGTCGCTCAAATCGTAAATGAGTACCTTCAAGAGGTTGGTATTCAAAAATTGCAGTGGCCAGCTCGCAGCCCCGACTTAAATCCAATAGAGCATATTTGGGATGAGCTAAAAAAGACAATTAAAACAGCATCGAACCCACCACAAACTCTTAACCAGCTTCAAGATGCTGCATTGATTGCCTGGCGCGACTTGTCGCAAGTGGACATCAAAAATGTCATCCAAAGCATGCCAGACCGAATGCAGGCGGTCATAAGGGCTAGAGAAGGAAACAAGCAATATTAAAAAGCTCACCAAAGATCAAACAGTTCAAACAGTTTTTATTACTAGTGCTCAAAACTGCAGTGTTTAATTTTGTGTAAATGTGATTTTGCGCTTAAACTTCATTATAAACTAAAAAAAACATTATTTGTGTTTAATTACGTATTAAAGACGTTAATTGGATGAACAACGATCAAAATTGGCTTAAATTTGCAGTGTAAACTGAAAAAAATTAAAGTTATCACAAATTTTATACTTGGCCAAGTTTCCGTGCCGGTGAGTGTAGTTAAAAGCTGTAATACAATATTATTTTCAAAAGCATACGAAGTTCGTAACGATTTACGCTTTTTTTTATGTATAGTTACATAATTAAGGAATACATTTTTCTTAATGATTCAATACTTTAATTAGTAACACGAGTATCCAATGAAGAGATCTTAAGTAATGCCGTTCGATATTTGTTAAGTGTTCAGTTGTAAACAAACCCAAAAAGGTCACCATGAGTTTATTCAGTGTAAACTTATTGACTGACTGAATTGTGAGACTATCATAGTCATAGAATTAGAACCCAACACCAAAGATAACGTTAAATTACATAATATCGATTTTAATTATATTTTTAAACTAGATACATACCGACATACTAAGCGGCATATTTAATCGTCCACCTACATTTTTTTTTACAATTCAAAATTTCTACTAAACCGATTATCTATACATATAATAAAATGGTAGGAAAGTCAAAACTACATTGAATATTTTTTTAAAGAATATTTGGGGTGTGATCTACAATCGATACCGAAGCCAAAAATATAGTTTTTAGAATTTTTGTCTGTCGCTAGTTGTTGAATAAAAGCAATAAAAGTAAACAATTTGTACGTAAAATTGATTTGTGTATTGCTGGAACACCCACTGAAGTTACTCCTAGCACTCAAAGTGCAAGATAACAATAACAACCGATATCGCATTTTAGATGGATGACCCGTTAAATTTGCCACTGACTTGGTATATCTAATATTTAAATGTATCAAACTATGTCTATATACTGTGCCAATTGTTTCTATCAGCATACAATTGCCTTTGAAATCTTATATCCATACCCGATAACATATAAAACCGCAAATTAAGCTACAATAAATAGTCGGACTAAAGGTTCTATCTACATTATTATTAATAAAATTTTAAAGAAAAAGAAATATTTTTATGTTGACAAGACCTTTTTCGTTATCTTTAAATAACAATTCTGTAATAATGGAAATAAAATGAGCTTTCACGCACGAATATCAAATACAATAAACAATATACAACCAATATCATACTACGTACTAAAGTATATATTGCAGTCATAAAATAGTATTAAGTAGTGTTAATTTCGATAAACAGTTTATAATGGAATAAATATATATTATGCGTAAAGTAGTACATCTAATATATAAAATTCTCGTGTTGCGGTGTTTGTAGTTAAACTCCTCCGAAATGGCTTAACCGATTCTCATGAAATTTTGTGTGCATATTGGGTAGGTCTGAGAATCGAACAATATCTATTTTCATACCCATAAGTTATAAGGGGGAGGGTGGGGGCATTAAGGGGCTTTATAACATATATGGCGAAACAACGTTTGCGGGGTCAGCTAGGATATGCATATTTTTTAATTAAACTAACAGTGGCAAAATAAAATATTTAAAAAGCCATAAGCCAATCATTGATAACAACCGCTCTGGTGTAGTGGTCCAAGCAGTAGCCTAAAACACCCACAATTAGCGTGTTCGATTCCTGCTCGGGTTGGATGTTTATATATGTACAAATATTTCTTCCCGCTTTAGTTGTCTGTCCTTGCGAGTCTCCCCACCGTGCCTCGGAGAGCACGTTAAGCCGTCGGTCCCGGATGTTATCGAATACACGTGAAGGCGTCTGGATTGTTATCATAGACACCTGATAGCGATCATTACTCACAGTAGCGAATATATCCGCCAACCCGCAGTGAAGCAGCGTGGTGGATTAAATTCCAATCCTTGTTCTACATGGAGAAAGAGGCCTATGCCAAGCAGTGGGATTTTACAGGCTGAATGCAATAAATGATAAGTAAAAAATAGCGCGTTTGTCTATGAATTAAAAGTAATAATTAAGTATTTTAAATTGCACTTATAGGATACTCAATACTTCAAAACGAAAACAAAAAAAAAACGATACACCGAAAATTCAGATGATGGATTTTTTTTCAATTCAGAGTTCAAATTAAATCTGATGTCCATCCTATAAAACGTGTTAATGTCATAAAAAAATATTCATTATAATAAAAATACACATAAATAAATGAGAATAATATATCAATATCGCAGAAAAAGAAATGGAGCAGCAAAAAAAAACAAAGATCAAACGATGTTAGTTCGCTCCAAGCCAGTGAACGGGAAACTCATACTAGCTCGAATATAAATGAAATGCAGCACAGCGTAAACTGTGGAGAACGTCTCTATATAATTCTATATATGAATACATGAAGCAAAAACTTTGTACCCCTATTTACGAATATTGCGCGGACGGAGGAGTATGAAATTGCGTACTCTTATAGTTTATATAGAGAAGGAGTCCAGAATGCTAATATTTTTAATTATGCATACAAATATATTAAAGTAATAAAAAGACATTACACACACTGTAAGTAGACAGACGTTGTATATTATGTACCGTTTGTCTATAACTTTAAAAATATTTTCATTATATTTCTTAATAAATCGAAATTCATAATAAAATTAAATTTTAACTTAAATAAAAATTATGGCTTACTTAGTAGCAAATAAGTACTGCTTAAGACAATTCTTAAAGCAAGCTAGCGATAATTTTTTTTTTTATTAGAAGCCGAAGAGAGTTCCTCGAGCGAACAACTTTTATAGTATAGAAGGAAGTTGTGTGGGAAGGTTTTTCTAAAATTAAATTTGATCCTGTTTGAGTTGTATTGTTTTTACCACCCTATTCTTTTTTAAATTCTCAGTTAAGAAAATCCCATTGCGTCTCTCATAGATATTTTGCTTTCGGATAGGATTTCTTCGAATTATTCCCCTTATCGCTTTGGCCGCCTTTTTCGTACGAACATCACGAGAACGGCCAGATCTTTTTCTGTCACAAACAGAGGAGGTTTCATTGTATCTATCAATGGCCGTCACACAAATATTTGACTAATACCAAACGTATGGAGAGTTTTAAAAATTGTATTTGGCTCCATACCTAACTTTGTGTACCTAATGCAATCACAGCGATTCGGTTCTCTTTATCAACCCGCTCCGTTTTGATATCACAAAATATTTTACAATGTATTGGCGTGAAAATGAGAAAACCTTTTGAACAATCATATAAAAAGTGACAGATTCTAAATTCAAATGTAATAATTTTGTTTATTTTTAATTGTAACAGTATTTATGGCCATACTATATATCACATGATGTATACGTATGTATGTAGGTACTGTATGTATATATTTTATATGTATACATTTTTATGTATGATAATTAGTATTTATCGTACGTTTACTTATATTATTTTGTTCTAATTTCTCTCTGTACACTTCCTAACCGCTTCTTCTTTATCGTGTCTTATGGCCAAAAGTTGTCTGGAAGTAATAGCTCTTTTAGCAGTAAGACCGCCTTTGTACACATGTTATTTCATAATTACTTATTCGTTTATACTCTGATGTACAATATAGAGTATTATAATTATTAAATTCCGTATTACGAGTGGACAATTTATTTGTAAATTTTATATTTAATTTATTTTTATTAATTAAAAAAAAATTGAAAAAATCAAAGGAAACACAAAACCTACAATTCAATAATTAAAATTATTCAGTTCTTCAGAATCCTGTGAAAACTATTAAAAAAAACATGGATATTGATGATTTAAATCCATAGATTTTTAGTTTAGTTAAATTTAAGTCATAAAATCAAACTACAAGAAAATCTAGGTACTCCACTAAACAAAATATTCGATATGTATCTGATAGTGTTTTATGCTAAAACACGGTTTAACATAAAACTGAATATTTATTCTCAAGCACTTACAATCAGATATCGTTTATGTAAAATATTGCTTTATTATCACTTACTGAGATCTATTTTCAATTTATTCTTTGATTAGTGACTATAATTCAGTTACTAAAATACTTTTACTATTTTCATTCATAGAATACCACCTGACCTGGTGAACTTCATACACATACTATATATATATATATATATATATATATATATATATATATATATATATATATATATATATATATATATATATATATTAATTTTGCAATAAAGTTATCGCGGTTATTAATCGAAATAAAATATAGCCTATACTTTAAGTTGTACAAAAATACATGTGTAAACTGTAATGTGTAACTGTTACACTGTGTAAAATGTCATTAAACTCGATCCAGTAGTTTCAGAGGTTAGCCCACAACGACAAAAATCGTGACACGAGATTTTATCGTGACATCGTTTTTTTAATTTAATTTCGTTGACGTGCCATATTCTTAGCAGTTAAAATCAAATACGTTATTAGATATTATTTTTAAGTCACCTTATTATAAATTAAAGAGTATTATTGAATTGAATAGTTACTTCCTACATTAACAGCAATAGAAATTCATATGTGCCTTCATATTGATATCTATTTATAATAATATTTATTTATTAAGACGTATGTATTATCGATTTTCCCTCGTCACGAAAAACGATAACATATGGCAGGTTTGCGACGACATTAAGCGTTAATATTATTGATTTAGTATTTTCATAAGCCACGTGATAGTTATTATATCACATTAACGTGATTTTACTTTCTTAAACTTATTTATCGCTCTTATTCATTACATGTCACACAGATAACTGTATGTTTATTATGATAGTACTGCAGAAAAATAAGAAAATAAAATAAATATTAAATGCAATGCACAGCCAGTAACATACAATATTTTGCAGTTGGAGGGACGGTGTTATGGCTAAATTGCCGTTTATTCCAGACAACCTGAATCAGTAGAAAGAATTAATAACGGAGATATACATAAAAATCATGACAAAAGTATCTCATGGCATTTAAAAAAATAGTGACATACGTCACATATGAACTTCATATATCTAATTAACAACCGCAATATAATTATGCGTAGTCAAAAATTTCAGTGCCGCTTATATAATCCCGTAGGGAAACTAATCTATCCCTAATTTCATCGAATTCCCACTTGTTTAGAAGTTTAATGACCTACACACGTAAAAGTTACACATATACCCGTACATTAATTTAGTAATGGTAGGAATCTATATAATGATATATTTATTTAAATATACATATACGTATTGTCAACTAAAAATTTTAAGTTCATTGCCATAGCGCTTGCTTGAAACTTCTCGTACATTCTCATTAAT